>NC_054534.1:72944949-73244949 GCF_017654505.1 Polyodon spathula
GTTTTGAAAGCTTTTCCGAGTCGACTGCAGTTCCCCTACATTCGTGCTGAAAGCTGGCTTGTCGCTTTCATGCTCTATAGCAGCTCTATAGCTTCTTTCTGCTCCTGTCCTAACAGCTTGCCTCGCTTGTGTTGCAGGCTGTCTGTATTTACTGTCTGTTGTATGTGTGTGACTTGGCTGCCTGTTCAGTACTGATTTAAAGGAGTGTGTTTGTTGACTTTTTAACCTACACTCTTGGGGAGAATGCAGTTCCTCCATCGGGGCTAGGCTTTGCTGTACCCCCGCCGTTGGATGTTTCCGCCGGCTGCCATGCACGCAGTTGGGCGAAATATAAATAAATAACTATTATTGTGTAATGTTGTTGTTGCATGTCCACCTGTGTGTTTCCTCCACCGGAACTGCGTTCTAACCTGCCATGCTGTAGAGTAGACCTCACCGGCTGCCTCGGACCGCCCACCCCAATGTGTCAGGCTTCAAAAAAAATAAAATTCGGTTTGCCACTTCCCTGAGATCAGAAATTCTGCTTCTGTGAACTCGGCTGTAAACGCTGCACAACTGCACTGTGTTTACTCTTCTTCTTTTCAACAGCCTACATCATTTGTGATTGTAGTCTGCTTTTCTAACCTTACAGCGCTCACTGTTTTGTGTTTTCCTCTGCTACTGCAGCTGAAAAAAAAGAGAAAAGAAAAAGAGACGCGTGGTCCTCCACTGGGCCCCGGCTCTGCCGCGCCCTGCTGTGGAGTTGACTCGTTTGACTTGTTTCGGCCCGCCCTCTCGGAGCGCTTAAAAATTCAGTTCACCTGCGTTGCCATGCTGTCTCTTCTATATACCCTCACAGCTTTGCTGTTGTGTATGTGATTTTTCTTTTACTGTCTCTCAGTTTAAACTCTTACGCCCCCTGTTCCACTGGCGGAACATGGTACTTCAATTACAGATTATATTTCAAAATTCATCTGTAATATTATTACAAAAGCAAAACAGACTCAATATCAAAAATGTTGTTTTCCTACCGTCAAACAGCAAAGGAATTTTTCAAATTCGCCATTTCACCGCTGAGATATTCCCTTCGCAATGTGTCTAGCACCTCATGGTTCAAAAACAACCCCGATAGACTAGCTGTGCGTTTCGCTGCTCTGGCCTTACATGTATCTGTTGATGGTGAAATCTCCCTGATCACGTTGTAGGGGAGGTCACAAGCTGTCCAATCATACCTTGACTTTGTTTGTAGCCTAATCCATTGAAGAGTAATTGATGTGCATATGTAAACAAGACACATATTTGCAAGCGAGAGAGCAGCATTACGCACATAGGATGAAGGTTTCTTTCCGTTTTCTGATCATTTTTCAATTTGTGAAATTTATAAAATCGAATGAAATGGTGAGCAGTGTTCCAAAGCATCCCAAAAGAAGTCGATTCAGTCTTTTTGAAGTTTTGGAGGAGATGAATAATAGTGAAAGTCACAGAGAAAATGAGCAACTTTCTGGGTTGGAGAGCATTGATTCAGTGTCTGTGAAGCAGCATTTGAAGATGGACTGGAGCCTCTTCAGTATTTGTAAGTATAATGGATCCACACTACATTTATTATTATTATTATTATTATTATTATTATTATTATTATTATTATTATTATTATTATGCGTAATTTGCAATATGTATTTTTACTGTAAATGTTATTAGAAAATGCAACCATTTGACTCTCAAGGGGCACATAAAAATAACATTTTTTTTTAACAATTTTTATTGCATAGTAAAGAGCAACACCATGTCTCATCTGTGTTGTGCTGCTGTATACGGTCCCTGATCTTTACGATGCAATACAAGTTGCAAGAAGTAATTGTTGCTTCCCGGCCGTCTTTATTATTTTCTCATTGATGTTCATTGATTTAGATTATTGCATGGGAGTGTTTAGCAAACTTTTTTATATTTCCATGATTGAGGAGTGATGTTACTCACCTAGAGACAGTGTAGGTTTCTTAGCCTTTCAAGATAAGCTGTCTGTCTGCTCCAACATTCACTCACTCAGATCTTTGTTTGCCACATGTCAATCAAAGTAAAGATGAAAGGAACTGAGGTGTTTTCAGTCTGGCAGCCTGATTTAGAGCAGCAAAGGTGTCTGCAATCTCATTATTATTATTATTATTTATTATTATTATTATTATTATTATTATTATTATTGTAGACATTTAGCAGATGCCTTTATCCAATAATATGTTCACGTGTCAGCAGTGCTTGAATGAGTGTAACCACTTTATTTTGGGGAAAAAAAAGACTCATTATTTTGTTTCTTCACATTTACATACTTTCAAGCAAGTGAATAACAAAAATACAGTCAGGTACTGAAAATTCAGAGCTACAGAAAAATCTCAGTAGCAACATTCTCCTGCACAAACACACAGTTATGTTAGAGGAATGTGCCTGACAGTTGTGGCATATGAACTGAGAGTATTTGTCATGCATACTCATCATGGATACATTTTGAGCACCCCAAAGATCTCCAAAAATGCCACCTTTTGAATGAAATATTGGACAAATAAGTAAAAAAGAGGATTACAAAATGTAATTCATTTGACATTGTATAGCATGTGAGGTGCCAGAAGGTAACCTCCCTTTTAGAACTTGCTCAAGAAACTAGTGTATGACTGGCCATAAAGATTTACACAATATTCATTTTTGGACAGTTTTGGAGAGGTTTGGGGACCCTTGGGCCTAGCTTTGTAAAAACTCATGTAGAATTTGATCCCTTTATTCAATCAATTTCAATTTTTTATCCAGTGTAGTAGACATGTTGGAGAAGCACTGAAAAAAAATCTGGCTCTTTTCATGTCCTACAAGGTGAAAAAATGAATAGCATATAAACAAATGAAAAGCGTTTCTTGTTTTTTATGAGTTTTTTTTTTTTTTTTGGGGGGGGGGGGGTAATCTCCTTCTGGTGTGGTACTGAGTAAGACTTATATCAAATCAAATCCTAATGGCCAGGGGGTTACCTTGAATTCAAGCCCTGAACCATGCCTGTGCTGTCTGTACTTTGGAAGATAATGTGATTTATTTAAGGCCATAGCCCGCCAGGTGGAAATTGCCTCTGGGAGGCTGGGGGTTTACAGGTTAAAAAAAAAAAAAAAAAAAAGTTATTCCTCGTGACCCTGGGTCGAGACGAGGCTCCGCCGACAACTCAACTTAGTTGACCGAGCATAGTCGGGTATGAACCACGCTACTATTTATTGTTTTATAATGTTTACATAATAATACAAAGTGGGTGGAGCGCACCACTCAACACAAAGATTGGTATCGACCTTAACTGACTCACACATGTCAGCCTATATCACAAAAAGGGGTTATTACTGCCTTTGTAAAAAAAAAAAAAAAAAAAAAAAAATACAGTACACTTATTCTTCCTGTCTAGCACACCGCAGCAGCAGGCGCAAGCCCTCGCTTTGGCCCCGACTCAGCTGATAACGCTGGCCCTAGAGCTGACATCACCTGCACCGGTGGTCACCCTGGATGTTACAGAACTGGATGTCAAGATTGCTGAGGAGGACCATGATGTGATTTCAATCGCGGCCTCATGGGAAGGTGGCTCCTTCCTTCAGAAGTATCCTCTGCCTCCCCTGACCATTTCTTTGGACCAGCAGTAGAGGAATTGCTGCAACGCTTTCACCAAGAACACAAGGTGACTCTGCAGGTAGCCTCAATGTTCCCCTCCTGTACTCTTGTATGGGAGAGAATGAGACGCTGGCATCCACCATACCTGCCAGTCTGTCCAGCCTGGTGAGTGGTTTATAACAGTGGACCGAAAGACACATATTCCACGTCCTTATTCATCCAACACACAGGAAGAATATCCACTTCGCCTTTCAGGGGAGCATTTTCGGGTTTTCTGTGCTGCCATTTGGCCTCTCCTTAGTCCCCCCGCACATTTTCAAAGTGCATGGATGCCATCCTAGCTCCCTTGAGGTTGTAAGGAATCAGGTTGATGAATTACCTGGACGACTAGTTTATCTGTTCCAGTCGCAGGAAGGAGCAATGGACAATACAGCAATTGTGACGAAACATCTATTGAGACTGGGTAGATGAAAGGTTCTACATTAATGATGAGGCAATACCAACAGTGTCCGAGAAGCCAGTGAAAAGTCTAGGGAGATGGTACGACGGGGATCTAATGGACACAATTCCTGTGGGAGAAGTTAGACAACAAGGAGTGGAAGGGTTGAAGAGCATAGACAGCAGTTTACCAGGCAAACTGAAACTCTGGAAGAAAATGGACAGCAAAGAAAGCTGTGGAAGATGCTAAGGCTGCCCTTCAAATTGAAGATATTATGGGGCAAGTTCAGCATGGAAAAGGAGGTTTTGGTCAGAGTTCAGCTCTTCCTTTATGGCACAAGGCAACCGCAGCTCAATGGAAGAAGCTAGTAGTCAATGAGGTGCAAAAGCAGGTTGAAAGGATCAGGTGTGTAAAGGCCATTTCCCAGGTCAAGCAGGGAGAATGGATGAGATGGGAGAGTGTGAAACAACGCAAGATCAGCTGGCAAGACCTGTGGACAATGGAACAGAGCAGGATCAGTTTCCTCATGAGATCAGCATATGATGTTCTCCCATCACCACAGAACCTAAACCTCTGAGTGGGTGAGGATCCCTCATCTCCTTTGTGTTCATCACCTGCAACATTAAGGCACATTTTGACAGGATGTAAGGTGGGTCTTAGCCAAGGACGGGTGACTTGGTGCCATGACCAGGTGCTACGATGTTTTGCCTTAGCGTTGGAAGACAAGCGTAACCTGACCAATAAGTTGCCACCATTTCCATCAAAGCATCGCTCAGGAAAACTGGAAGCTGCTAGAGACTGGAAGATGCTGGCAAATGTTGGTCAACGGCTTATTTTTCCACCTGAGATTGCCACTACTAACCTTTGACCAGACATTGTCTTGTGGTCTGGATCAGCACGCCTTGTTCATCTGGTAGAGTTAACAGTGCCATGGGAGGATGCTGTGGATGAGGCATATGAGAGGAAGAAACTTCGGTATGCTCAAATAGCTGCTGAAGTGGAACAGAGAGGATGGAGAGTCCAAGTTTAGCCAGTGGAGGTGGGTTGTCGAGGATTTGTGGCAAACTCTACAACCCAGTTTCTCAGAGACGTCAGGTTCAGTAGCCAAGAGTTGCGTCGCACAGTGAAGAACTTATCTGAAGCAGCAGAAAAGAGCAGCAACTGGCTGTGGTTGAGATGGAAAGATTCTGGATGAGGATCTCAAGCACAATAGAAAGAAAGCAACGCTGATGTACAGGTAAGTAAGCTGGGCTGAGCTGAGTGGGGGATGGAAGGAGGTGATGCTGGGATGCCAGAATCACTGTTGAGCTCTCTTGAGGTGTCTTGGGCTAGTCAACAAAACAAGAGGATGGAAGGTGCCCACTTGAAGACTCCAGAGATGTACCCTACTCAGCTCAATCCAGTCAGTTGTCATGCTGATGCGCTGGGGAGACCGTACTGGGTTGATCTCCGGAGCCAGCATCACAGCCGTTGTGTGTGCTGATGCGCTGGGGAGGCAAAATGAGCTCATCCCTGGAGCCAGCATTACACTTCAGCAATCAACACCAGACAGAAGGATATCTACATCATCAGATAGAAAATAACGTAAATGGATGGAGATACATCTTAGTTGGTGCTGGAGCCGAGTTCAAATCAGCATGAAGTTCAACTCTCATGTAATGGAAATCAATCAACAATGCCAAAACCAATTAATACCAGTGCAAAGTGCGGTATACTTAGATCTTCAGTTGGATTCCCTTATGATGCATGCCTACCTGTCGGACGCATTCATCAGTCACCCAACTGAGGTTACTCCACATAGACCTGATCCAACTGAGGCTTAAATGGTCATGCAAATCAATCCAGTCACACCTTACAAACAGTAACAGAACGCTGCAACACCACACTTCACACCAATCAACTAATATTTGTCAGAAATAACTACTTACAATGATGCAACGTCTGATCACTGTATGATCTTTTTTTATTATTACATTCAGGTTAATGGGGTTTATTTAGTATCTTTACCACTTGTGGTTATATTATTAATATAAATTACTATTGATATAAAACATTGCCCATCTGTGAAACATTATACATCTAGACCTGTGCAACGTTAATATGCTTCCCAACAATCGACTTTGGGTAGTCTTTTTATAAGCATTTTCTTTGCAGGAGTACTTACCACACACAGTGAGTTGATAGAAAAATATAAATTCACACAGAACACACATAATGGTATATTAGACAGGAATGTGTCATTTACTCACACTTCTACCAAGTGAATGGTACTGATGGAAACTGATCAATGCATATTTTATTATGGGTATAAAACAGTAAATTCAGCTCTTAGCAGGACAGAACAGATTCCGTTGCAGATTAAAAAAGGGTGTTTAGGAATTAAATTTGCTTTGCTGTCACTTCACCTAACTGCCCCGTTTAACCATGTTAAATAAAATTAAAGAAAAACAAGAAAGCAAGGGATTCATATAATTAATTTACCATTAAAACAATGAAATAATACTTTTTTGCAGACCTCCAAAGCCTGTTTGTGTTTGTGTGCACACTTTCTTGTTGTTATGTCTACGGTCTTATGTGTATTTTAGACACACTGGTGTACTTGACATTGTTAAAGCCCCCCCCCCCCTCTCATTTTTTTTATTTATAGAGGCAAACCGTTAGGGGTTATCCTTCAGGGGGACAGTTTCACGTCACTGCTAGCACTTATCAGGCTGCTGGCTAGCAAACAAACTTATTTTTGCCTGTTTCAAGAAACAGTATTGTAAGAGTGAAAAAGTTAAGTATAAATACGCTCAGCATGTGTATATCATAAAAGGATAGATGTGTATTTTATTTTATTTTTTTTAATGGAAGTTTAATTGGATTTTAGCAGACTGCTGCTTACAATTTCTTTGTGAAATAATGAAACCTAGATTATAAAGAAGTCACTGATCCTTCATATGTTGTGTTAGAAGCTACCATGCTGCCAATGTCTGGTGTCCGAATAAGTTAAAGAACATTTTCTACACATGCCTGCCACACTTGATAAACAATTCTAGTGCGCCTCTATTCAAACACTCATAGCTCTCTAAGGCCTTTCAAAAGCATACTGCATGCAGCTTAATTCCCTGTGCAAATAAATAAAAAATTAAATGAATGAATACCTTTACTCTCTATAGAACAGGCATTCAGAATATGTTAACTGCTGTACACTGTGTAAAGTGCCATCATGTTGGGAGAGATTTATGTTCATTTTGTAAATGTTGTTATTGGTATAATTGTATTACTCAGTCATATAAAGGAACACTACTCAGACTGGTTTGCAAAATCAATCGCTGTGATTGTGATGGTCTGTGGGAAAATGACTTGTAGCAAATGTGTGCAATGATAAATCACCATGACTTGCATTATATTACCCTAAAGAACTTGCCCTAAAGCCCAAAGTCTACAGTAATTTCACGAATGGTTGGCAAGACATAGCTGAGTATGTGACAGATGTATCCCAGAGGGCATTTATTACCAACAGGGGATAAGAGTTTGACTGTATTCCTGTGCGACTTTGGTGAGCAAGGTAGGTGGTTGTTCAAAACTCTTTGTGCAAGAGTAAAAATGCGATGATGATCATATAAATTAAAATAATACATGCAGTATTCCACACGTTTATTTTAATATCTAGTTTGTGGAGCGGAAGCACTGTTTTTTGTCCTGTCAAAGTCAAGTCGTCTTTCTTGGATGGGGATCCCACAAGGAGAGTGGAGCACAGCTTTGTGTACTGGCTGTGTTAAATTTGCTCTAAATTGGACATTACTTGCCAGGCACCCACTAAACTTGAGCGGACATCTGCCTTTGTCCTCCAGGGGTCGTTAGTTTGCTGGATTGGAGAACACCTACTGACCTTCAATTTTCCTAAGCTGTTGTAAGGGATTGCCATGGTGTCACATTCACTAGGGACAGGAGGGTTATTTCTCCTGGAGGCTTGGGGGATTATATATTTGTGCACTGGGCCCAAGTGAAATGAGCTTAAGCAGCCAAATAAACCTTCTAATACTAGTCTGACTGCGCAGTTCAGAAAAAAAAAGTAGGCTACCTATGGGGAGGGGGGCAGTTACACTATTTTATACTAGTATTCGAAAGGTTAATATTTAGTATTTTAACCTTTTACAGTCCATTTATTCAGGGCTTGTCAGGCACAACAGGACCAATTTATTTTCACAAATGTTGTTTAAAATATTTTCAGAGTAAAAAATGTTTAAAAGGCATTGAACCGCAAAAGGACACTCATTACTGTATCTCCAGCCAAGCCCCACCCCTTGTTCTCTGTATTTTTCACATACCTCTTTATAGACGTGTATACTGATAAATCCTCTCCTGATCATTCGTTTTATCAACAAACTCCTCAATAATGCAGTCCAAGTCATTATTTTATTCTATAACATCTTCAAAAAACTTTGCAAATGTCTGATATTCTCTGAGCACTGGATGCAGAAGCAGCTACCTCCTTTGTTATGTCTGTTTTATCTCTAGTGGATAGGGCTATGAGATACGCGCTTTTTTCGGTTTCATTCGGCTCCTGTCGGTCTCACTCAGCCATTGAAAGGTTGGGAAAGAGAAAAAAACGACTAGAGACCTGTGCTTTACTACCTTTTGATGATGTCGGACAGGAAAGACGGGAAAGAGAAAATTGTAATGTCGGACCTGTTCCGACGTAGGACTGCAAAGGGTTAAAGATTGTATCCATGTTTTTTGTTCTCAAAAGGCTAGGTTAAAAAAACAAGTGTCACAGCCTTCATAGGAGAGACCATGTTCATTAAGAATACACACCCCCAATTCTAAAACATTTTAGTTTAAACATAATCCTACCTGAGCATTCATTTTGACCAATGACGGTTTTTAAATGAATTTTCTCCACTAATTTGGCAGCTAGGTGTCTGTTTTTTTTTTTCACTTTTCCTAAATATATGTATTAAACATCTAAAAGCATCAATAGACCAAGGGGTGCAGAAACTCATGGAGATATAACATGTTATTCCTAGAATAACCATAGCTGTAATTTTGATTTAGCAGATGCCTTCATCCAAGGTGACCTACAGAGACTATGGTGTGTGAACTATGCATCAGCTGCAGAGTCACTTCTAACAACGTCTCACCCGAAAGACGGTGCACCAGGTGGTTAAGTGACAATGGCTCAGGGTCACACAGTGAGTCAGTGAGTGAGCTGGGATTTGAACTGGGAATCTCCTCGTTAGGAGAGCTTTTCTTTAACTACTGGACCACACAGCCTCCTTATTGTCTAGTGAAAATGAATAGACCAACACAACATAGGACTGCACAGCAAGTATTGCAGTACTGTACTTTTAGTACTTTCTGTTATCAGAAGACAAATCTGGACACAAACATGTGTCAGATCAAGACAGTGATGAAACTTACTCTAATAACAATGAGGTTAGTGATAGTGAAAGTGATAAAGAAGTTGCAG
Source organism: Polyodon spathula (assembly GCF_017654505.1). Taxonomy (NCBI): domain Eukaryota; kingdom Metazoa; phylum Chordata; class Actinopteri; order Acipenseriformes; family Polyodontidae; genus Polyodon; species Polyodon spathula. The sequence continues at coordinate 72,954,444 of NC_054534.1, forward strand.
AAATTTTGGGACAGAGACAAACACAAACACAAGCTGTGCAAAGCGTGTGGCAAGTGCACTGCATGTGTACAAAAGAGGCAAGTCTGTGTTGATTGCAAAAACTAGACTCCACAAGGGTTTGTTTTACATTCCACATTTTTAAGTTATATGCTTCCATCTTTTGAACATTTGAAAAATACACATTTTTAAGAGTTTTACTTTTCCATCTTTTGAACAGTTGAACAACTCCCAACTTGTCCCAATTGACATCCCTGCATCCACCCATGCTATGTGGTTACAATGTGCTGAAAGCTGATATATCTATAACACTTTACTAAAATCTTGCTAAAGAATACATATATTGCATTTAAGTAAAAAGGCATATCATGCGTTACATAAAGAAGCATATAATGCGTTACTTGGTTTATAAGAATATGCTTTTCTTCAACATTTCAACAAGAATAATAATTTTAGCAGGCTGACATCTTAGTTAAACATCCTGACTGGATACAGCCCTAGGTATTTTCGCATAAATACACTTTGTGGTTATTCTTCAGAAAAAATCACCAGACCACAACGGTCAGCTCGTGATACTGTAGTTCCAACAAACACCATGGTTTTCAGTTGACGGAAGTTTGTTAGATGGTAATCTCTAAGCACAATTTAATTTTAGCAGTTTACAAAAAGTTAAATGTGTAAATGTAAATTATTCTCAGAAAAACAGTTACTTTGAAAGCACACATGCTGTTTTCTTCTGAGTCAAGATGGACTCCATCCGTTTCTGTTTTCTTTGACTGACAACTCCACCTTGTTCATTCAGTCAAGGTGAAAGTCTTTCTTCTGATCCCTTGTTTTCCAAAGCAGGTAGTATTTAGCATTGCACGTATGCTGAATCAATTCTGGCTGGCACCTGTAATATATTGAAATTTCTTCTGTATTCTCCCTACACTTTATACATTCTGATACTTTCAGCTGCAGCCCATTCTACGTGATTTTTGCACTTAAGACAAGTTACCGTACTAATTAATTTCCGTCAGGAATATGGATTGGTTCTCCTGAGCTAATTCAGGTATAAGAAGGGTACCATTTAGGAAAACAGGCTGTATAATCTCGCTCCTTAACTGTGCCCTTTCTATTCTGACTTCTGTCACAATCACAATCTTTTTGTCTCAGAGTGGCCCGCATCTTGCTAGAATATATTACCCTTAAACCAATTCAAAAACAATACAATTCTAATAGCATAAAAAACTGAAAATGGTAATTGAAAATAATGAAAAAGAAAAATCAGTAACACAAAAAAGTCCCAGTAATATAAGGTGCAATACAGTTGTAAGGTAAGAACATTTGGCCAATTTACACAACAGAGTGAAAGCTCCTGTCTCGATTTAGTTTAAGTACCCAGGTTTTTCTGTACTTGATACATTCCAAAATCTCCATGAAGGCTATATCAGTAAAATACTAAAATGTGATCTAATTGAGACTTTTTACATCTGTGTCTCAATTAGATTAGATGGGAGAGTGTGGAACAACGCAAGATGGGCTGGCAAGACCTGTGGACAATGGAACAGAGCAGTATCAGTTTCCTCATGAGATCAGCATATGATGTTCTCCCATCACCACAGAACCTAAACCTCTGGGTAGGTGAGGACCCATCATGTCCTTTGTGTTCATCACCTGCAACATTAAGGCACATTTTGACAGGATGTAAGGTGGGTCTTAGCCAAGGACGGTTTACTTTGCACCATGACCAGGTGCTGCGATGTTTGGCCTTAGCACTGGAAGACAAGTGTAACCTGACCAATAAGTTGCCACAAGTTCCACCAAAGCATTACACACAAAAGACAATACTCCTCCATCCAGGAGAGCAACCACCAAGAAAAGGTGTTAAAACCAAGCCTTGCCCAGGAAAACTGGAAGCTGCTAGAGACTGGGAGATGCTGGCAGATGTTGGTCAACGACTTATTTTTCCACCTGAGATTGCCACTACTAACCTTTGACCAGACATTGTCTTGTGGTCTGGATCAGCATGCCTTGTTCATCTGGTAGAGTTAACCGTGGCATGGGAAGAGGCTGTGGATGAGGCATATGAGAGGAAGAAACTTCGGTTTGCTCAACTAGCTGCTAAAGTGGAACAGCGAGGATGGAGAGTCTGAGTTTACCCAGTGGAGGTGGGTTGTCAAGGATTTGTGGCTCACTCTACAACCCGGTTTCTCAGAGACGTCGGGTTCACCAGCCAAGAGCTGTGTCGCACAGTGAAGAACTTATCTGAAGCAGCAGAAAGGAGCAGCAACTGGCTGTGGTTGAGATGGAAAGATTCTGGATGGGGATCTCAAGCACAATAGAAAGAAAGAAATCAACGCTGATGTACATGTAAGTAAGCTGGGCTGAGCTGAGTGGGGGATGGAAGGAGGTGATGCTGGGATGCCAGAATCACTGGTGAGCCCTCTTGAGGTGTCGTGCACTAGTCAATGAAACAGAGAGGACGGAAGGTGCCCACTTGAAGACCCCAAAGCTGTACCCTACTTAGCTCAAGCCAGACGGTTGTCATGCTGATGCGCTGGGGAGGCAAAATGAGCTGATCCCTGGAGCCAGCATTACACTTCAGCAATCAACACCAGACAGAAGGATATCTACATAATCAGATGGAAAACAATGCAAATGGATGGAGATGCAGATGGATCACATTAGCTTACTGCAAAGCTACTGCTTAGTTGGTGTCTTAGAGTCTTACAGCCGAGTTCAAATCAGCATGAAGTTCAACATCTACTCTCATGTAGTGGAAATCATATAAGAAAATAAAACCATGCAATACAGGCGATTTCCTAGCAATTTATTGTTACATGAATGAAACAAAAACAAACAAGCAATACAGGGGTTATACACACTACATGTTTTTGCAGTTACATTGTTTGAGGTTATACAAGTTTGACGGTCCAGCAGATTTTGGTTTTACATGCCAATTACGGATGTGAAAAAGTTTTCCTTCAGCAGTTTCCGTCATTTCAGTGTTTTGGTAACATGACTGAACACTGCACTACAGTCTGAAAAATACAAATAAAAAAACATACAGTTAGCCAAAATAAAAATGTTTGATCATATTTATTAAACTGAATAATGTTGAGCTCCACTACAGATTGCTTGATACATTTAAATATAACCTTTAGAAAACATACAACTTAAATACCCCTTCATTTTAAAAGTACTTTCATTGCCAATTATACTAAAAATAGAAACCGACCCTTACAAATTAGGATATGCTATTACAGGTATCTGTTTATCCATTAACTCACCCTCACCTAAAATAAAACCTCAAAATATACTAACAAAAACAACCCAAGCTGGAAGTGTACCAAACAGTGAACAAACTCTGAAAATGTGGAATGCATGCTTAAATATTTCATACAGTGTAATAGAATGCTTGCACAGCAGAATGTGCAACTGATTATCTGATGTCACAGCTCTTAACTTGAGCTGTGATGCTACAGTGTTGGGGGGGGGTGGGGGGGACTGGAAACATTGAATCACTTCTTACACTTACTTTCATGTTCTTTACAGTTTCTGTCCAATCCATTTTGCTAATATGTGGCACTGCAGTGAGAAGAATACTGGCAGCTTTGTTTGCATTTTCCTTCATTGTTTTTAACACATTGTCCACACATACCTAGATTTGTGAGCAACAACAACAAAAATCAACAACATATTTAAATCAATACATTCCATCTATACACATCTGAATTAAATATTCAAATATTGTTCAAGTTCCAGTACATGCTGTATATATGTGATTTACTAACATATAAAGAATGCACTGGAGGGAAGACTTACTGAAGGGGTAGCAGAGATTAACATCAGGAGCCTAGTGACTTGGTGTGAGCTTTCTCTTGCACTTGACACTGACTGTGGATCTTTACAGTATTTTACAAGCTTCCTAAATGCTTGCAGTCATCAAGGACATTTTCATAGTTCATACGCTGTCAGCTTTTGTAACTGTACAGAAATACTACCCTTGGATAATTTAAGTGTATTATGTATTGAACGTTCCCTTGTTATCTTTGAAAAAAGACTGACCTACAGTTACAATAAAATTAAAACTATAGGACCTCATATATCTACCGCAAATGTTAACAGTGAACCATATAAAGTACAGAAAAGTACAGTAAATCTAAGTAAAACCATAGAAAATCCATAGTAAAGCACAGACAAGCAAGGTAAAGAATTGTAAAACAAAACAATGGTTATTCCTTGTAGCACTTATATGCATAGTATTAACATGGGTAAAGCTTACTAAAGTTCAAAATGTCACTTTAGGAAGGTTTAGGACAGATCATTAATGGTACTGCATTAGTCTCTGATTTTGAGAGGATACATTGTTGTGTATTAGGTTGGTTTCCAATGCAGGCTGGAGCTATCAGAAATAAATGATTCCAGAGGTAAGGAGTTCATCACACAAGAACTAAAGTAGTTTTACAATTGAATCCATCAATGCAAGTACTTGATAAGTCACACTTTTTTGAAACCAAAAAAAAAAAAGCACTAGAAGTTTGACTGTAATTGAAATAGGAATTAAGAGGTTCTCCTCAGACTAGGTATCATAAGTACTTCTTGAAGGAGTGATCTAAAGATAACATGTTTGTGCACTGATAGCTTCATTTATTCTATATTTAGATGTGTTTACTGTGTACAATACCAAGTTCACACGTCATATAAAAAGCATACTTTTTCCTAGTGAAAGTAGAAACGATTGCACGAAATTGATTCTGTCCCAGCTGAAGTCCAATATATTTATGTTTGTGTCCCCATCAGGGTCTTTAAGCATGATTTAATCTATTCAGTGAAATCATTTATAAAGCACAGCTTCCACTTGTGTCAGGGTGCAGCAGTCAAAAAAAAAGTTCCCCCTTTAATTTGAAGTACCCTATCAAACTATCAGGTAAGAGAATAAAATGAAAGGGACCCTTTTTGAGTGCTGCACCACAAGATTGCTGGCAATTGCTTTATTCATTAGTAACTATATAAGAATAAAGTTTAATCAAAATAACATTATTGTTTTGGAATTATGCCAAGCAGATATTTCTTAATTACATTTACTAGCGAGTAAAAGTTGCCACCAGGGCTGTATAGCCACATGAACACTATAGGAAAGAAAAAGAAAAAAACACTTTTAACTTTTCCAGTCCCCCCTCTGAGTGTGAGAACATGTTTGTTCATGTTAGCACTTGTATCCAAGTCCAATTGAATAAAATGAAACAAATTCCGCCCATAGTCAGAGGGTTCACCGGGTCACATTTAAAAAAGCTCTGTGCGCTGTGAGATGCCTTCTCGGATCAGCTGATATCCGCAGAACTGACAGCTGCTTGCAAGGCTCCGGGGGGTGACTCAGTCTCAGCTGGCAGGCAGCTCACAGGCAGTTGGCAAGTGAGTCAAGTACAGAAGGTAAAGGAAGGATGTGGTATTTCTTGAGTGGAACTCTCAGGGATCGGCAACTGGGTCAGCTGCAGGAACTAGGAAAGGGATCCGATAGTAGCCTAGGAAGACGGATTTTACTAAGATAAATTACCCGGTGGTAATTAATGAAAGTGTTACAAAGCACAGTGTAAGCACTATACCCCTTTCCTTCTTTATAAGGCTATGCTATTGCATGTGTCACAAATGCCTTAAAAATTTGTACATTCAGTTGTAGCAACTTGTATTTTAAAATTTTGTTCTTTTAGAATCCGTTTCTTATTTATTGTAGCAATGTTGTTTTATAATGGAACTGTGTCTGGTGGCTATGTAGTTTTAATGTCCATAGTTTTATACTGTATATTATATCCAGTTGTGTAAAAAGACAAATCTTCCTTTCGCAAGACATATCCTTGTCCATTAAGCATTACAATCTTTTGCATCTTGATGCAGCAGGGATAGCATTAAGACTCCTGTTGCAAAGCAGTTTGATCCATTCCTGGTTTTACTTTGAGTTAATTAGGCTCATTTAAAAATGTGTAAAGGATGGAAACTGCTATGTAAGAAGGGTCTTTTTTCCATCACTGTGCAGTACTCAAGTTGACGATTTGACAGTCAGTCTCAGAAACTCGTAGTAAACTACCTATGGCATTTAGAGATATTTCAAATTAATTTAGCGATATCTCTAAATCATTTTAAGATATCTAAAATACATTTAGAGATATCTTAAACTGATTAACAGATATCTCTACAGGGAGCTTTAAATGAGACATATAAAATGCATTTTGAGATATCTTTAAATCATTTAAAGATACCTGAAATTCAATTTAAGATATCTAACAATAGCTTCCTGTTTATTTGTGATATCTCTAAATCATTTTAAGATATCTCAAAATAACTTCCTGTTCATTTAGAGATATCTTTAAATCATTTTAAAATATCTCGAAATAACTTCCTGTTCATTTAAAGTCCATTCAAAACATACATTATTTTCACAGCAAGTCATTTCGAGATATCTTGAAATGGCTTCCTGTTCATTTGAAGATATATTCAAATGATTTAGATATATCTCTAGATGAACAGGAAGTTATTTCAAAATATTTGTAAATGAACTGGAAGTTATTTTGAGATATCTTAAAATCATTTAGCGATATCTCTAAATAACTTCCTGTTCACTTAGAGATATCTCTAAATCATTTTAAGATATCTTGAAATAACTTCCTTTTCAGTTAGAGATTCTAACTGAAAAGGAATAAATTATTTAGAGATATCGTTAATTGACTTCCTGTTCATTTAGAGATATCTCTAAATAACTTCCTGTTCATTTGGAGATATCTCTAAATGGACAGGAAGTCAATTCAAAGCATAGACCATTTTCACAGCAAGTCATTTTGAGATATTTTCAAATCATTTAGCGATATCTTTAAATGAACAGGAAGTTATTTCAAGATATCTTAAAATGATTTAGAGCTATCTTTAAATGAGCGGGAAGTCATTTAGATATATCTTCAAATGATTTCAAGATATTTTTACAATGTTTTAATTTTAAGATATCTCTAAATGAAAGTTTGGCGTACCATGTTAGCAAAATCCACATGGATTTAAGTCTGTAGTCATAGTATTTAAGTCTGTGAATCAATTTGAGATATATTTACGTCAATTTTAGATATCTCCGATTGATTTACAGATAATCTCTAATTGATTTACAGATATCTTAAAATGAATTTTACATATCTTAAAAATTGCACAATTAAAGACATATGTAATTCAATTTGAGATATCTCAAAATGATTTAGAGATATCTTTAACTACTTCAAGGTACCTTAAAATGTAATTTGAGATATCTCTAAGTGATGGCTTGTCATCAGCTTTGGTAAAACACTACCAGCACATGATTGTGAACTAACACTTAATAATGATTTCTTACTAAAAAAAAAATATGGATCTAGGTTAAGTTGTATATTTTGACTCTGTAATATATAATATATAATATATATATATATAATATATATATATATATATATATATATATATATATATATATATGTACAAGCAGTAGGTTCACAAATACAGCACCAGACAATAAATACAATATATGATTTAGTAATGTTTTTATTGGTTATTGCTAGTACATCCCTGACTCTTGCCTTCTAATAGCTTTATAGATTTCTCAGTTAACACAAAATGAATTTAAATTAGCACAGTGTACACTCTATCACTGGTTTCGGTATTCCATCTATCTGTCAGATTCATTTTCATTAAGAATTTTTATGTATATGTATATTTTTTCTTTTTAAGGAATTGAAACAAGGCAGCTACAGTAGAACCTCAGAGTTACAAACTGATCAGTCAACCAAACACCCCACATTCAGTATGCAATCACTCAAACATGCATACAATGCAACCAGATAGGTGCTCCTATAAGCGGGGTGCTGGCCAAAGAGAATACAAAATTACAGTACCAACAAATGTATGCAGAAAGTGAGGCAGATTTCAAGGCAAGTATGGGCAATTTTACTAGAAATATTTTAGTTTTTTTTTTTTTTTCTTCAAGCAAATGGGAGGCTGAATGACTGAGCAAGCTGCACAAATATATTTTGTTTAAAATAAAATAAAACCAACCACTATGTTAACTCCAGGACATTTAAATCTGTGTTTTTCCTACAGTTACAATGTATCTTAAATGTAGCCTTTGTCCATTTATAGTACCGTTTTAAGGACTTTAGAACAATAGCAATACGATTATTGCATTACTTTGCTATATCCTTATATTATTCGCCAGCAGGTGCTCACATTTATTAAAACATTATAAACAACCTCAATTCCCCTGGTGTTCGTAACTCTTTCATGTAAGTTGGATATTTAGATTTAGCTTTGTGCCACTGTATATACAGAGCTTCTCGAGCAACAGCCACTGTTCTTGGATCAGCTTATCTTATCTAACTAAAGTTCATTGTCACTTTTATTTTCATGTGAATTACTATACTTCCTTTAGTTTTTTGTACTCTAATTAAATGTATGTTTGGTCCCATGCCAGTAGTGGTCTGAGGTCACCATAGAATGTTACCATAAAAATCGCTTAGGATCAAACCGTCCAAATTAGGTGTCGAACTCTGTTAGTAAAATTACAAACAACGTAAAATAAATAAATAAATAAATAAATATATAAAAATACAGGAACAATCTTACGATTACAGAATATGAAAAGCACTGAAACAGAATCAGACAATCAGACTGCAGGATCTCAGATGAATCAGCACTGCATCCTAAAAATGCTTCTCTACCCCCAACTTCCCTTCCCTCCCACCCCACCGGAACGGCCACAGTCCTTCCACTTTTTACTATTGTCATCGACGCAGGTTGAGAAGAGACTGGGTTGGGATGATAAATAACCCTATAATTCTGTCACAGTGTCAGCAGATCTAAGTAAAGCTCAACACAACAACATTGCATCACATTGAAGTGGGGCCAAACAGTCAAGAGTATGATGTTGATTGTACTGTTACAGTAACATTGTTTTCAAACTGTAACAGGCAGCATTCAGTAACTAAATACTTTCTTTAAATAATTACGTCAAGTTTTTACTAGGCAGGCAATAATTATGTTTCAGGCCTGTTAATTCAAGGACCTACCCTGAATTTCACTTGAATAAGTTAAACAGGGAATATTGTGAAATCAGGATGACAGGACGATTTGACAAAACTACTTTAACAAGCACAAGGCAATGTATGTCTCCAAGAATTTTACATTGCATTACTTTTTATCAACATCCATCCACAGGAGTGTTAGCATAACTGAACCCCTCCCTTTATTGGCATAATAGCACCTGAGCAGTATCAAATATATTTTATTCATGAAGGTTTACTTTGAAGGAACTGACTGAAATTGACAGACGAGTTAAGGCTCTTCATTACTATTAAGTTATTAAGTTGTAAAGCCCATTTCATAGAAAAACCCTGTACATTAATTCAATTTGGCTATTAACATGTTTCTCAGTTTGGGTTGAGATACATGAAAGGCTTAACAGGTATCAACTGCATTTTTAAAAGGAGAGCAGAAAACACTGAAAATCAGAAGCCCCAAATATAATTAACAGTGCATCAGTAAGTAGAATCTAGATATACAGTACCTATAGAAAGTCTACACCCCCTTGAACTTTTTTCACTTTTTGTTGTGTCAGTTTCATGCATTTAAATGAGGCTTTGTTCCCCACTTATCTACACAGCATAATTCACACTGTTAAGGTGGGGAGGGGGGGTGTGGAATGAGAAAAAAATTATACATTAAAAATACAAAACTGAAAGGTCATAATTGGATAAGTCTCCACCCCCCTTAGTTAATACTTGGTGGAAACAACTTTGGAAGCAATTACAGCTGTAAGTCTGTTGGGATAGGGCTCTACCAACTTTGCACACCTAGATTTGGCAATATTTGACCATTCTTCTTTACAAAACTTTTCTAGCACTGTCAAGTTCCTTGGGGAGCGTTGATGGACAGCAATCTTCAAGTCATGCCACAAATTTTCAATTGGACTGGGCCACTCAAGGACATTTACCTTTTTGTTCCTTAGCCACTCCAGTGTAGCTTCAGCTGTGTGCTTTGGGTTGTTGTTATGCTGAAAGGTGAACTTCTGTCCCAGTTTCAGCTTTCTTGCAGAGGGCAGCAAATTTTCCTCAAGGACTTCTCTGTACTTTGCTCCATTCATTTTCCTTTCTATCCTGACAAGTGCCCCAGTCTCTGCCGATGAGAAACATCCCGTTGATGTGATGCGCTGTGTTGGGTTTGCGCCAAACATAACGCTTTACATTTAGGCCAAAAAGTTCCATTTTAGTTTCGTCGGACCACAAAACGTTTTGCCACATGCCTACAGAATCTCCTGAGCGTTTGTTTGCATACTTCAAACGGTGGGCTTTCTTGAGTAATGGCTTCCTTTTTGCCACCCTACCATACAGGCCAGATTTGTGGAGTGCTTGGGATATTGTTGTCACATGCATACTTTGACCAGTCAGCCTCAAAAGCCTGTAGCTCTTGCAAAGTTACCATTGGCCTCTTGATAGCCTCTCTGATCAGTCTCTTCTTGCTTGGTCATCCAGTGTGGAGGGATGGCCTGATCTAGGCAGGGTCTTGGTGGTGCTATCTTCCACTTCTTAATAGTTGTCTTGACCGTGCTCCAAGGGATATTCAAGGCCTTTGATATTTTTTTTTATACCAATCCCCTGATCTGTGCTTTTCAATAACTTTGTCCTGGAGTTCTTTTGAAAGCGCCTTGGTGCTCATGGTTGAGTCTTTGCGTTGAAATGCACTACCCAGCAGAGGGAACCTACAGGAACTGCTGAATTTATCCTGAAATCATGTGAATCACTACAATTTAACACAGGTGGAGGCCACTTAACTTGGTGTGTGATTTTGAAGGTGATTGGTTACACCTGACCTAATTTAGGATTGCTATTACAAGTGGGACAGACACTTCTCCAATCAAGCTATTTCATTTTTTATTTTTAACTAATTTTCTACAAATTTCTAGAATATTTTTTTCACTTGGAAGTTGTGGGGTAGGATGTGTAGATACATTTTTTTTTTTTTAATGCATTTTAATTCCAGGCGACAAGGCAACAAAAGGTGAACATTTTGAAAGGGGGTGTAGACTTTCTATAGGCATTGTACATCCTATATCACATCACCTATTTTATTTGAGCTTATTAAGTATGCAAACACTTCAAGAACAGATCTTCTTTGCATTGGCTTTCACAAATTCATTGTATTAAAATTAGGGCTGTTATAAAATACATTTCTTTGCGATTAATCTTGAGATAAAAAAACAATTTAAAAAATCAGTTAATCTTGATTTTAATCACATATTTAATTGATACAATTACTGCATCCATCTCATTTAAGTTTGTTTTATTAGTGATATTATTATTATTATTATTATTATTATTGCTATTATTATTATTATTATTATTATTATTATTATTTGAACCATTGTTTTATACCAACTGTTAAATCACAATGGTGTGGGTTTATTACTCACCTTAATGCATGTACAATCACGTTTCCTTTGCAAATAAACTGATGCTTTTTATTGTCATTTAATTAATACTATGACTACTACGACTACTACTACTAAAAAATAATAATAATACTAATAATAATAATAATACTAATAATATTTTATTAATTTGAAATTGCAAAACAAAACACTAACTGAGTAACGGTTATATTATATACTCCATAAGTAAATAATATTGTTTAAAAATAAATGTGGTTATTGAAATAAAACAAAGCTACAATGTTAACAGGTCTACAGTCTGTAGCTATCCGACAGCACTGGTTATACTTATAGTATCAACTTTTGCAGTGATACTGAATTTCTAAAAGAGTACTCTGTCAAAACTGCCAGGTTTCATTTGTTGTTGTACTGTTGATGTCTGTAGCAGAAAAACTAACAGAGTGTATTTTGAGAAGTGAAAGCATGTTTAGCATGCAGGTGGAACAGCAGACTAGATGCACTTCTATGATACTGGAACTAACTTTGACAGTAGATACAAGTAACCCTCTTTCTATCCAATGAACCGTCAGAAAAAGAAAAAAAAAAACATAAACGTCCCATTCAGTTTGAGTGCTTTGCTACATAATAAAGTTCTGTGACTAATTTTACATTCAAACAACGGCACACACACATTCAGTCCTGGCATGCACTAAAATAGTGCCACAGGAAATGAATTACAGTATGTTAAGAGGGACACGACAGCAGTGCAATTAACGTGTGTTAAATAAACGAAATCGCCTGAAAAATATACGCATTAATTTAATAATCACTATTGCTTTCTTCTTCAAACAGAGCAAGTCCTACCTATGTAAGTTGATCACCATATATATTGTCTCCATCATCACTGGTGTGGGAATCAGTCTCAGACTCGACAAAAATAATGTCATCCTCTGTACCATCCAGCCGATTTGAAATGCACGCTTTATTAAAAGCCTTTATAATTCAACCTGGGTTAATGTCTTGCCAACAGTCTTTAACCCTGGTGCAAACGTTGGCTAGTTCTGGTCACTTAAGTTTCCATTTGGTGTGAAAGCATGCTCACCTTCAGGTAACCAAACCTCCCATTTCTGTCTGATACAATTCTTAAACGGCTTGTTAATTCCCAAATCTAGCAGCTGCAAAATACTTGTCATCCTGCAGGGATAGCTGCCACATCTTTGTTAGAATCCTTCATTTATTTATTTACACACAGAATCATGCAATGCCTTTTTTTCTGTCCCATATAGTCGTCACCCACTCCTTCATCCCTTCCATCCATCCTTTAATGTGTACTTTTACGACAACACCGTGGGGCACTGGGCTCTACTCATCAAAGTGTCGGTTTCAAAACTCGCTATTATGAACAGATTAAGAACGGTATAAGAATGGTTTGCGATTCATCAAATATATATTTCATCGTTTCCGACAACTGAATGATGTCATATCATACCGAAAAGTGATTTCCATATCATTGACTATAAAAGTCAGAAAAGGGAAGCGATTCATCATACACTTGTGGTGTAAAGTTGGACCTTTTTTCATTCGATGTTTAACACCACATCTCAGCTGTTCTTAACACGGACAAAACGTGGATTGGGGCTGCAATATTGGCATAAAATGCCAGTGCAAATGCATTTGCAATTGTAGCCCTCGCAGCATATGACCTAGAAAACGAGGTTGCTATGCAACATTCTTTCTTTTCTAAACATGCCCAATGATGAGGTGAAAGAAAGATTCAGACTAGATACAGCTGCAGTTTTTGACCTGTGTGAGGAACTAAGGGGAGATTTTGAAAGCCAAAGGGCTAGAACTCATGCTTTACCACCTCATGTCAAAATTCAAATGGCACTGGGGTTCTACGCCACATGATCTTTCCACAGTCCCGGAGAGGATCGGTAAAGAGTACTGGCGCAGCCAGAACATTTTTGCCACTGTGGCAAAAATAAAAATCTCTCTAGAAACTTCCAATTTTTGCCAAGCGTTCCTGTTTTGATTCAGTTTTAAGTACAGCTATGGCCAAGACAGCAAAGGAAGTAACATCCTGTTAATGTAATGCAGTAAACTAAACAACTCTACTTCTAGAGTGAGTCCTCTTAGCAAAACCCATAAGGTTCATATTAGAAAAATAAAAATGACTGACTCTTTATATAAAATATACAGATAAAACTAAATAAATGTGGTTCATCTAATAACAAGCATACTGCTGCTATGCATTGCTCAGCATTACATTTCTGTATACATGTCTCCCTTGGGGGGGTTAACAAGAAAACAACATATGAAAGATATGCAGATAGAGACAGCAAAACTAAACAATATGGAGTGTGACCTGTGCTAGCATGTGTAGTGGAGTTATAAGCCAATTCTACCTGACTCAAAAATGTATCCCATTCACCCCCATGCTGATAGTTGATCTTTAAGGGTCCTTTTAAATCTTTCGACCATACCGTCTGATTGAGCATGGTATGGTGTTGTCTGGCTTTTCTTTATTCCAAGCAGACTGCAAAGTTCATGGGCAAGGTCAGATTTGAACTGGTGACCTTGGTCTGTGTGGATAGCTTCTGAAACACCATGCTGACAGATGTATTCTTCAAATAGGCACTTTGCTATGGTAGTGGCATGCTGATCAGGGATTGCATAGAGGTTGACGTATTTTGTAAAGTAATTCATTACTACTAAAACATAGCGGTAACCTTTTGAAGTGAGTGGAAGCTCTATGATGTCTGCAGCTACTTTCTCAAATGGACGAGTGACAACAATTGGTTGCAATGGGGCATGTCTGTGAGGTACTGGGGAGCATCAAGACTGACATGCAAGGCAGTGTAAACAAAAATTTTCAATGTCCCGACTCATAAATAGCCAAAAACAAATAGAACTAGAACATTGCACAGTCTTTTCAGGCCCCAGGTGACCCACTGATGGGTTGCCATGTATCAGTTCTAGCAATTGTTCTTTCACAGCCACCAGAATCACCACTTGATAGTAGACAGTATCAGCTGAAGGAAGGTACATTTCCTTACATATCAGGTCATTGCAAATGGTAAGTCGTGGATACTCAAACAAGAGCTTACGCAGAGCAGAAGTAGCATGCATCAGTTTTCTCCACAGTGGTTTTTGATGATCCTTTTCCAGCCACTGAATGACACATCCCAGTATTGGATTGCTGTGCTGCGGAGATGGAGAGTCATCTGCAAGCTGTAGGAAATTGGTCACAGGAGAGGGAACTGATTTTTGTTGTGGTGGGTTTGTGACTTGTTCCAGTGTAACCCGACCATTCTCAGTCACTGCAAAGGATGATACTACAGCACTGAGTACCAACATTACAAGTGCAATTGGAGGAACTAGTAGAGTCAGTAGGACCCAGTGAATTATCAGGAGGACACAGTTGCTCAACAGGGGTTTCAGAGGTTACAGGGTGATGTATTTCAGCACACACTGAGTCTGTCTGTGGACATCTGGATAGGGAATCTGCACTGGCAAAACTGGCTCCTTTCCTGTGCTCCACAATCCAGTCATAGATATCCAGCTCTAGAGCCCATCATGCTCTAGTAGTTGTCTACTGGTATCTTGCGGAGACCTACAAGGGGCTTGTGGTCTGTAATGATCTTAATGAAGACCCACCCAAATAGTGCTTGAAATGTCTTACTGCGCATATAATGGCAGAGCTCCTTAATGTAAGTAGACCATTGTTTCTCTGTGTTAAAGCACGGCTGGCGTAAGAGATGACTTTTTCCTTGTGAGCCTGAATTTCAGCTAGCACAGCACAATGGGAAGGCAACAATTGGTTATTCAGATAATGCTGCTTTACAATAGGTGAATGCCTCAGCTGCTTCCACCTTTCTGTGTTAGACGTTGGAGTGGTGGTGCAATTTTTGCAAACTTGAATATGACTCTCCTATAGTAGGAGCAAAGACCTATAAATGCTGTCACTTCCGTTGGTGTTGTGGGTGTTGGCCATAGCCTTATGTCAATGCCTAAGGTTTATACATTCTTAAAACGTAACCAAAATGCATGTCCCCATATTAGCTTATTAAATGGCTAATATTGAAATAGGTTTTCATATTGTAAGCATCTGTACTTATTTTTGTACAATTACCGTCTCTTGCAACAGTTCAACTTTCTCTCACATCACCATCTTAGATCTCCCTGATCAGCAAGACAGCAAAAAGAAAGTAATGTATTGTCAATGTAATGCAGTAAACTAAACAACTCTATTTTTAGAGTGAGTCCCCTTAGAGAAACCCATAAGGTTAATATTACAAAACTAAAAATGACTGATTCTCTTCTATAAATTATACAAATAAAACAAAATAATAACAAACACATTGCTGCTATACATTGCACAGCATTACATTTCTGCTATACAATATCTTACATGAATATAGATTCATATTCATTAACCAAGATGTATTCTTTCATTTTTTTCCCCTGAAAACATCAAGATTGAAAACTATAAACATTGGTTTAAATAAAGCTTAGCAGTTTTAGATTGTGGCAATGTCAAATAATGCTTAGAACTGAAAACTCTATTTGTCAACTATTCATACCTTACAAGTTACAAAAATAAAGTTTCACAAGTTGGATGGGGCAAAACGCCCATGTTAAAAACACTGATAATACATACCATTTCCAAAGGAATGAAATATAAACTATTGCCACCTGAGTACAATTAGTTCCTTAGGTTTCCTAACCTTGACAATAAATCCAAATAAAAATCAAATATTCTGTTGAAACTTGCCATACTTATATGGATATGTATTACATGGTTCATGATCATTACACTAATTCTGTAGCACTACAAAATAAAATAAATACATAATGCATAACTATGGGTGACAGTACATGACCTCCATAAACAAGTTTGTATTTCACAGGTAAAATACTTTACATAGTATGCATACTGTAGTTATAAACACACAAGTTTCATATGAGTAAATGCTAATTACTTAGAAATAGCAACTATTTACACATAAAATAGGAGCAGTAATAACGTCTACCATGACTCGATTCAGAGAAACATTTAAACAAACAATGATGCTGAGGCTACAGTCAAACAACAAATCCTTAATGTTTACAATTCAGTGACCATCACTATTATAACATATTTAACCTTGCAGCAAACTTTAATATGTTGATGTCCCTTGCAGTTGAGTCATTCTTCAAAGTTGTTTTCAGTTTCTGTGGATCAACCTGGCTCCCCTTTTCTTACGACTGTTCTGTCACGTTGCAGTCCGTGGGTAGCGTCTATTTTAATTTAGGCATGAAAATCCGACAGAAAGGGCATTCCGACTGTTAGTTTTTCTAAATTAAACTTTCATGTATCGTGATTTAAGTAAAAGGTGTAAACATGCAATGTTTGGAAAAGATTTCTTAAAAAATTCTAAACACTGACACTTTGATGAATAGAGCCCATTTTCTCCTTCGGTACTGTCTTTCATCTGCGCAACATGCAAGCATCCCAGTGAAGTGGGAATCCTCATGCCCTGAAGTTTTTATCTGAATGTTTTTCTCTCCAATTTTGTTAACGGTTCGATTGGGAGGAATATTAAAACACATCGTCCATGTTTCTGATCTAGTTGAGCTTGTAGTTGTTTTTTTCTCTCATTTTAATAACAAATTATTGAAATTCCATCATTTTATTTTCATAATCATGAGGCAATTTTTTGAGAAATGTGTGTTCCATTGTGCAAAGAAAGTCCCTTTCTTCTCATTACCCTTTGTGGTCCACTTATTCAGCACCTGGCAGGGACATCAGGTCCAAATTATTTTCACACGTGCCGTTTACGCCACACACACTGTTTCAATTTTTTTTTCAGAGTAAGACAGGTTTAAATGGCCCTGCATAGCAAAAGGACACTCAGTACTGCATCTCCAGCCAAGCCCTACCCCTTGTTCAATGTATTTTTCACATACCTCTTCATAGTTGTACATACTGTTAAATCCTCTTCTGCTCACTCGTTTTATCACCAAACTCCTCAATAATGCGATCCAAGTCTTTATTTTATTACTAAAACATCTCAAAAAAGCTCTGCAAATGTCTGTGATATTCTTTGAGCACTGGATGTGGAAGCAGCTATCTTCTTTGTTTGTGACCGTATTATCCCTGTGGTGCAGGGGTTATGTGTATTGCTCAGACACAACCCTTTTTTTTCGGCTTGTCTCGGCTCCTATCGGTCTCACTCGGCCATTGAAAGGTTTTCGCTGCTTTTTCTGGAGAAAAAATGACTAGAGACCTGTGATTGACATCTTTTTGATGATGTCAGACAGGGTCTGATATCGGACTGGAAAGGCAAAATTGTAATGTCGGACCAGGTTCGACATAGGACTGCAAAGGGTTAATCTGTCGCAGCAACTGAGGCAACCTGTAAAATTGAATTTACCAAATTCATGGGCTACCTGAACAGCTTTCATTCTGATCATGTGTTTGGACACAGGGGTGAGGTTGTTTTGCTGCTCTTCAATCCATTCAAACACAATGTTCTCTACATTGGACCATAAACACTTTCCTGCTCTATCAGCTTATTTTTTCTTTTGTCATATTTTTAAGTTTGTCATTGTTTCATCTCCAGTCACGAAATGTTTCATTAATTCCAAACTCTCTTTTGGCATGGCGATCGCCTTGCTTTTCGAGAAATTTAACAACATGCAATTTCAAACCTGCTGAGTAACGTTTTTGTTTTTTGTCTGACAGTCCTACTTCATCCATTCTCAAACATTAAAATATTACATTGCACAGTCACAATGAACGCAAGACTTGATAAGTTTATTCAGTTTTCTCACCAATAGCTGTTTGTTACGGATTCAGTCTGAAAGTTGACAAATCAATGGCTCGGGAGGGTGTGAATAAGGAAATTCATAGAGACTGACAGCTCTTGGGTTAATATTGAAGCAATATAGCTTTGATGTCCTCATATTTCTTTTTCCACAAACTCTTAAAGCTTGCGTTTAAAGTTCAAGATGACTATAAGGGTATTGAGAGAAATAATTAAAAAGTTTAGTTAGAACAGTGTTTTTGTGTTTCTACATAGCAACATGACCTGAATACCGTAGATCCTGAAAAAATAATCAGGTTGTTGACAGATAAGTTTGTGTGAGCCATAGCCGTGGCTGCAGTAATCCCACTGGTATATTATTGTTTGTGGCACTGGTACAGTATTTTAATATTAGACACACCGGTGGATACGTTGCACCAGTGTATTAGTCGCTCCCCCCGTTTTAGGGCCCCCCAAACATGCCTAGAATATTGACTTCTACAATTTTACAGGAAATGGCAAAACCCTGTATACTTGGTAATGTATATAAAAAATAGATATAACTAACCGTTTCTTCGTGTTCCTTCCAGCAGTCATAGTCTGTTGCCATGGCAATACTTGCATAGCAGAGGCCGGCTTCTCTGGCTAGAACTACTTCTGGAACAGTGGTCATATTGAGGACGTCAGCACCCCACTGGCGGAACATCAGGCTCTCTGCCCTGGAAGAGAAATGCGGTCCCTCGATTGTCAGCATGGTCCCTTTGGGGTGGCACTTCACTCCGAGGTTCCTTGCCACCTCTATCAGAACCTGGCATGACAGCAATTGATTTAATGAAGGCAAATTGTAAGTAGATAAAATAGTTCCTATCAGCACCAAAGACAACATCAGCACCAGAAGCCATCAGCCACACACTTTTTTTTTTTTTTTTAATGATGGAATGTTTAATAGAATAACTTATTAACAGTGATTTCTGTTAAGTGAGAAGGGTTAATGTTGCACTGCATAAAGCAATGTTACTCAGCATTCTTTTTTTTTTTAAATTATATTATATTACATGGATAGTAGCTATATTTACCCCATGCAAACAAAGTGTTATGTTGCACTTATGTGACATCTAAAAGTTGTATTGCACAGTTACCCATGCAATACGACTTTCTCTGTCAATCAAGATTACCTCGCTTGACAAACATTTGTCACAAACTCAACCTGTTGTCACGTTTTCAAACACCCAGTTGACACGATGCTTGAAAAACGTATTAGTTTTTGAAGAAAATGTAAACCAGTCCAAGAAAACCTAATTTGACTTGGCTCTGGTAAATCTCATGTAAATCTTACCGGTCAGTTAAAAAGACGGCAGTGTTTAAACATGGCACAGTGTGTAAACACGACACATTGTGTAAGGGCTGAGCTGCCCACCTAAGCCTGCTGCTGTGGAAGCTATCTCCTTGCATGGCTGTCTCTTAGCAACAGTGCTGCAGGGGCAGGCATTTCTACAGAGGCTCTGGCCAGACAGACTGTGAAACAGACGATCAGGATTTCTACCAAATAAACTGTTACATTTCCTCAAGCAATGTGTCTGGTCTTTTCTTTATAGACCCAGTAGGTAACATCTTTTAAAAGATTACTATGATACTATTCTGAATTCAACATTTGTTTTTGTGTTTAAACATTATGATTAGATTACATTAGATTTCCAGAACAACAACATATTTTATCATATTTCTTACATCCGTGTCATATAAAAAATAACATGGGCTGCAGTGCCTTAGGATAAAATATTTCACCTCAGCTTTCTGTACCAAAGTCTCGATTAAATATGTTCTTGCAATGCACAACAGTCCATGTATTATCCTATACAGTATAGGAATATTACCTATAGAAACTACTCATACTCAGCTCATCGTCATGAATCAGAAAATTGATATATATATATATATATATATATATATATATATATATATATATATATATATATATATATATATATATATATATTGTGTGTGTGTGTGTGTGTGAATGAATAAGAGAGCCATATTTGGTCATTCCAGAGCCAGGCATGTCACCTGTCACTCTGCCAATGTTTCATTCAGGTGCAGAATTTGGTCATGATTACTGACCTCTCTTGTTTTGTTACAGAAGGGATCAGCCATTGGAATGTGACAGACCCCAGCAGGGCTGGTAGAGCTCCCATCATAAAAGGTCTGATGTCTTCTTGTTGTCCTGTTATAAAGAAAAAAGCAATGCTGATGTACAAACCTTAAAACTATCCCCTTATAACACAGTTCTTTTAATAGCAGTGAAATAAATACCTACACTGACTTTATCTATTTAGATACAAAGTTCACCAATATACTTCTCCCATGTTTGCTGGTTATTTGAAGTTTTACAAGTGCTTTACTTGTATCATTAATTATGACATATTCTGGCCTCAAACCAAGATTCTTTCTGAATAATATTAAACACAATTAATGTTAATAAAAATAAGTGTGCATAATACCTAAGATTTGAATAAATGTGGTGCTTCATGCTTTTCTTAACAATGGATTTGATATAACCAGGTAGCAATTCATTGTGACCTATTGCTATTTTTAATTGATCTGTAATGGTTGCAGATGTTTTAATGGTGAAATGAATAGGAATGGAAACATCACTGGGGGAACAGCTTGAAATTAGGTTTTTTATATACCAAATGTTCTGTCGTAGCGGGCAACCATTTTAGAAAATAACTATCTGATGCTGTAATGCCTATAATACATACTGTATATTTAAATTAACCCATCAACCATGTTGTGAACCAGTATTTCTGTTTCTAAAGTAAATTACATACAACGAAAGGAAGATGATATCAGTGTATTTACAACCAGTGAGTTTTATTGCAGAGTGAACCGCAACATTCTTCTGTGGGGATGAGCCCTTTTATTATTTATAGCGTAAATGTTTCCATCTATATAATTGTATGTGTTTACAGTTTAAACTTACCAAAAAAAAAAGAAAAAAAAATACCAACCACGCCAAAATCTACGAACTGCCAGTTAGGCCTACATGCCAATTGTAAATAAACAAGTAAATAAAAACATATGTTCTCTTCCACATTAGGGCCCATATGCATAAAACGTAACGTCTTCTTTATCGTGTCAGTAATAGTGTTTAACATGACAATATTTCATCGGGTGCTGCATAAACATCATATACTGTCAAAAAAACAAACCCCTACTGCCCCCTTAAAAGCCAGTTTTCTCATTAACATATTATTTGTTCGATTCATAAATCTGTATTGTGCCGTTAATTGACCCTTACCAGCATCGTAATGAACATGTGGAGAATGAGATGGGTTTCATTTCCTACCATAATTTCTGTGTTTAGGAACACATATTTAAGCCTATAGAATTAAAGCAAAAAAATTATAATAATCCAACAATTAGGTAATTAAGTATTTTTTATATGTAGTATATAAATGGCATTGTTAACTCGTCTGAACATTATAGGCTACTATTTGGTTGGAAAAACACAAAAATCAGGTTTGTAGCCTATTCAAGCGGGCAAAATGCCAGGCTTTGGTTTGCTTGTGTGGGTTGGACATCAAGATATATTTGATCCTCCTAGAAAGACCCTGCAGATTTGAGCTGTGACTTGACCCTCTGGATTTCTCTGATGATGTGAGCAGGTATCAATTTAGCAGAAGCACAATTACTCACCTTAGGGGAGACCGAGAACGAAGAAGAGGAAAAAGGAAAGAGAAAGCATTGTGAAATGCATTCAGAGTGACTACCGCTATTTAATGTACTGCGTTTTTTGTATTAATAAAACACTGTCTTTGAACCTAACCGAGTCTCCTGAGTCTACTACAAGATCTCTATAGAGAGATTCTTACACTGGTGGAAGGAGTGGGATCCCTCATTACAAACTGTAATACACCGGTTAGAACAGGGAGCTGGACAACCACCGTTTCACCCTTTGAAAGGTAAACCCTCACAGTTGCTGCAAGGAGTTTGACAAGTTATGCATTAAGAATGGCCTTTTGTGTAGAAAGGTGTGCCCTGCACCAGGAGATCCAGTAAGTACCAGATACTTTGGTCCCTGATGTACTAACACTACTGCATGAGTCACACCAAAGCTGATAAAATTATCTACCGTGCTAATAGGCTTTGTTATTGGCCATATATGGCACGCAATTTTAAAGCATGGTGCCAATAATGCTCTGCATGTGCCCCACTGCAGCCTATAGTAACAACCAGACCCTTTCACAGAATAGCTGCTGATCTTACAGAACTGCCAGTGACACAACAAGGTCATAAATACTTGTTGGTAGTTATGAACTATTTTGGCAAGTATCTAAACTTATATGTGGTTCCTGATCAAAAAGCTGCAACTATTGCTAAATGTCTTTTTGAAGATTTTGTAAGACAGCATGGAATACCCAAATCATTACACACTGATGCAGGACGACAGTTTGAATTGGACCTAGTCAAGGATTTATGCTACTAGCTTGGGATAAGTAAAACCAGGACATAATCTTACCAACCTATATCTGATGGGATGGTGGAACATGCAAACAGGTCTATCAAGGATCAATTGGCTGAAATCCTGAGAGTATGTTGCAACAGAAGAAAGCTACACTCATCTTTTAAAACAGTGAATGAAAACAGTGACATAACCAGGGGAAATCAAAAGCTCTCTTATGAACGGAACATGCGGCACAAGCCATATGTATCTGGGGATCTCGTGTGGATTGAAGACCCAGCTACACCTCGTAATAAGCTCTCACCACATTGGAAAGTACCGTACAAAGTACTCAAACGAATCAATGCCAACAGCAGAGAAACAGGAATGAATTGTTAACTTCAGGACTGAAGGGATCTGGAGGCTACTTCAAAACTCCTGCATTACAATCGCATGAAGACATACAATTCTCCCTGTTCTTCGCGAAACACCCCAGCTTCTTCCCCTAGCACCATTATTGCTGTTCCTTCATTAACAGCTCTTTCAGGATCTTACCAACCGCATCCTCAAGCATGTCTACCAGAACCAGCTGGGGTTCTGCTTCCCACGAGGCACGCCACTACTCAACCTCAGGTTGCTCCAGCTAGAGCTCCTACAGGCGGTTCTACAGCCACACAGAAGACAACACGGGTGGTGCGTACAGTTCGACAGCCTCACTATCTTAAAGACATGTTGCTTTATTAAGAAATGTTCTTTACTATATAGACTGCAAAGGACATTTTTGTTGATTTTGTTGTTTTGTTCTCCATTGTATATCACATTTCTAGTTTAAAAAAAAAAGAAAAGTCACTTATTTTCATAATAACTATAGATGAACTTCATCTAATGGATGTTTTATTGTTACCCTTAGAAACGAGGACGTTTCTTCAAAGAAAGGAGAAAACATATGTAAGAGTTATTCCTGTTAAAGATTTTTTTATAATGTTTAGCTGGACATTCTGTCCTGGTGGAGCCACTGTGGAGAAAGGGGGAGGAGGAAAAAGGGAGGAGAGGAAGTATTGTGAAATGTATTTAGAGTGACTATTGCTATTTATTTGTGTGCAAGTTGTATAGGATCTCTATAGAGAGAGTCTTACAGTTATTAAGAGTTATTAAAAAAAACATGCAATGCGTCTTGGATTTAGTGATAAGAAACAGTCTATACAGTGTGTTGCGAAAGTATTGACCCTCCTTGGAATTTTTCCTATTTTGTTGCCTTACAACCTGGAATTAAAATGGATTTTTATTTGGATTTCATGTAATGGACATACACAAAATAGTCCAAATTGGTGAAGTGAAATGAAAAAAATAACTTATTTCAAAAAATTCTAAAAAATAAATAACGGAAAAGTGGTGCGTGCATATGTATTCACCCCCTTTGCTATTAAGCCTCTAAATAAGATCTGGTGCAACCAATTACCTTCAGAAGTCACATAATTAGTTAAATACAGTCCACCTGTATGCAATCTAAGTGTCACATGATCTGTCACATGATTTCAGTATATATACACCTGTTCTGAAAGGCCACAGAGTCTGCAACACCACTAAGCAAGGGGCACCACCAAGCAAGCGGCACCATGAAGACCAAGGAGCTCTCCAAACAGGTCAGGGACAAAGCTGTGGAGAAGTACATATCAGGGTTGGGTTATAAAAAAATATCCAATACTTTGAACATCCCACGGAGCACCATTAAAGCCACTATTAAAAAATAGAAAGAATATGGCACCACAACAAACCTGGCAAGAGAGGGCCGCCCACCAAAACTCACGGACCAGGCAAGGAGGGCATTAATCAGAGAGGCAACAAAGAGACCAAAGATAACCCTGAAGGAGCTGTAAAGCTCCATAGCGGAGACTGGAGTATCTGTCCATAGGACCACTTTAAGCTGTACACTCCACAGAGCTGGGCTTTACTGAAGAGTGGCCAGAAAAAAGCCATTGCTTAAAGAAAAAAATAAGCAAACACGTTTGATGTTCGCCAAAAGGCATGTGGGAGACTCCGTAAACATATGGAAAAAGGTACTCTGGTCAGATGAGACTAAAATTCAGCTTTTTGGCCATCAAGGAAAACGCTATATCTGGCACAAACCCAACACCTCTCATCACCCCGAGAACACCATCCCCACAGTGAAGCATGGTGGTGGCAGCATCATGCTGTGGGGATGTTTTTCATCGGCAGGGACTGGGAAACTGGTCAGAATTGAATGACTGATGGATGGCGCTGAATACAGGGAAATTCTTGAGGGAAACCTGTTTCAGTCTTCCAGAGATTTGTGACTGGGACGGAGGTTCACCTTCCAGCAGGACAATGACCCTAAGAATACTGCTAAAGCAACACTCAAGTGGTTTAAGGGGAAACATTTAAATGTCTTGGAATGGCCTAGTCAAAGCCCAGACCTCAATCCAATTGCGAATCTGTGGTATGACTTACAGATTGCCGTACACCAGCGGAACCCATCCAACTTGAAGGAGCTGGAGCAGTTTTGCCCTGAAGAATGTGCAAAAATCCCAGTGGCTAGATGTGCCAAACTTATAGATACATACCCCAAGAGACTTACAGCTGTAATTGCTGCAAAAGGTGGCTCTACAAAGTATTGAATCTGGGGGGGTGAATACTTATGCACGCTCAAGTTTTCTGTTTTTTTGTCTTATTTCTTGTTTGTTTCAAAATAAAAAAATATTTTGCATCTTCAAAGTGGTAGGCATGTTGTGTAAATCAAATGATACAAACCCCCAAAAAATCTATTTTAATTCCAGGTTGTAAGGCAACAAAATAGGAAAAATGCCAAGGGGGGTCAATACTTTCGCAAGCCACTGTACATATTATTAATTATTGTATGAATGAATTTGCAAACCAAAGGAATACAGTAACAAAAAAACAAAACAAAAAATGTCACCACTTAACAATGAATTGTAGGCTATTTTAATGTAACTTGTGGTGCTGTCTTGCTGTGACATTTGTCATTCAATGAAAGTTTTAAACAAACAACTGGAGCTTGCTGACGCTCCAGTGTCTTCTACCTTCTTGTGCGCTGGAAAGCAAACATGTGCTAAGAGGATCTCTTTTTCTCAAGTATAATAAACTGTGACAAAAAAAAAAAAAACATTTCTGGTGGTTATGGCTCTTTTTCATGAAGGCATGTGCATATACAAGCTATGTAAAAATATTATTTCCAGCACCTGTGTGCAATTTTTTTTTTTTTTAAACCTGACATCTCAAAATGTCGAACAACCATCTGCCTTCAGACCTGTCCCATAGCCATAACATAATGGTGCAAAAGAGACATTGTATGCAATTGATGTCTTAAGTAGGGGACACAGCTTATTTGCATATCTCTGATTACTGATTCGATTCAATCTCTCCGTAACAATCCGTGACAGTAAGTCACATCTAAACCCATTACTGGCCGGTAAAATAACCAGGCAATAGTTTTATAAACCATGTATTAAATACTTCCCAGTAGTTTTTTTTTTTTTTAATGGCCAGAAATTACCGCCCTTTTACACATATAGGCTTAAGACACTTAAAAAAAAAAAATCTACATTACAACTAATCAATCAGACTCAAAAAGCAATGAAGTTTATTCATTTGATCAAAAGAATATAAATAATCATTGAAAATTAGCACTTTGTGGGGGAAAAAAATCGTGTGTGTGTCTCCTCAGTTTATTGTTGTCGTTAAAAGCACAAGTGCAGTTTGGACCTTATTTAATATGAAAACATTGACAGTAGTTAGATCTGTCACTGTTTAGATCAATTGGATAATCCCCACTGTCTATATCCAGGGTGTATGGAAAGTATTATGTATGACATTGCTTACCATATAATACAAAGTCCTACCAAACAAGGACTAGTCATTTTGCTTGCCTATAATCACCCCCTTATCAAAACAAAGTCACTCTTTCCCTTTACAAATAACATGTGTTCAGCGTTTTACTGCCTGTGTGAGAAAATGCCATAACCAAGGTCTCTGCACTCAAAATGCCTGATATATAGTCAACATGCCTTATCAAAAACAAAACTAAAACTAAATAAAATATTATAATATATAGCGTCACATGCATTGCCCTTTGGCACAGGTTGGATTGTTTTTTCACAGTACAGTATATCTTGCACCCTGTACTAGACTGATAACAGACTTATGACCTTTTCTTGCAGCAGGGAAATAGGTTACAGCAAATATTACTGAAATGTAGTTGTTGTAATTTGGTGAAACTGTGTACCATGTTTTTTTTTAGGTTGTTTTTTTTGTTGGCAAGGCCAGCTACATTTTTCTTGTTACCACTACAGTCAGATTTTTATCTTAATCTGAAATTAAAATGTGTTTGAACAAAAAAAGGGGGAAGATCATCAATATAATTATACAACATAACTGTATGAGCAACAGCAAGAGCAAAGAGAGGCAAAGGGATCAGGAGAAGGGTAGACTCTTCCGTACATACTCTGTAACTGGAAGAACCTGCGTGTTTATGACAACAAAATAGAGTTCTTCAGTTTCTGGTCCAAGCTTATAGGAGAGCAACATGCAGAAGGAAAGCAGATAATCGCAAGACATGGTGAAGGAGAAACCTATAGTCCACCTCAGAAAGATCCCTCACATCTGTCTCCATACACTCATGAAGAGACAGACACAAGAATGAAGGGAATGCAAACATCATCATTCTTTAACTGTGCAACTTTTATGTGACGCTTAATGTATTTCATGGATGTAGTTGCTAAGTACCCTGACTCATGCCATGACTCATTTATCGTGGAAAACACTGCCTTGTTCTGAAAATTCGAACAGGGGCTTATAAATGGAGGCTGGATAATTTTAGACTATATTAAAATACTTGTTTTTACATTTATTTTTAAAGACTGCATCCTCTGACAGTCCTGGACAATTACCCTTTACACTACATTTTGAATACATTTTTTTCTGGACCTACTACATGTCGTCTCATTAGACTAAAAAAAAAAAAAAGAAAGAAAAACAAAGATTCTGGTACTGTATATTGTGAGAACAAGCAAAGCAGATTAATAAATAAAAAGTTTATAACATTAGTCTATGCTTTTGTAATATATATTGAATCTTAAATGTAAGTGCAGTTTTTGGCTGGTTCAAAAAACACAATTTGGCTACTTTTTGGTGGGGTGTTGCAAAATGAAAATCTCCACCAGCCGAGTCAAAGGACACACATAGACACACATTCTAGCCTACAGGCACCTCATTCCTCTCCCACCAAATCATAGCTTAACATACACTTTTAAAGTACACAAAGTGCCGTACTAAGCCAGTTGCAAGGGCAGTCGTTCATTCCATTCTCCGGGTCTCTGCACTGATCGATATACAAAGCAGCTTTAAACCTGCGTTTATGGTCACAGTCGTAGGATGCACTTTTGCTGTCTTTTTCGTCAGCATTTTTACTAAAAAACATTCTTAGCCTTAAACTTTAGTACTGTAGTTTGTAATACAAGTTCCTAATGTTCTCTTCATTGCATCACAAGGACGCCTGACTGCATCAGACAATTCTGCGGGAATTGGGAGATGTATGTGACTCTTGACTCTGCAAACATTTAAAATATGCGCTGCTAATCAGAGACTGATTTGTGTACCATCAAAAGTGGCACGTAGGGAATCGGACACTGTTTTTTTGTTCCTAGTGCCTACTCAATGGCATGGTAAAGAAATACTAATTTGATTTCCCCACTGAAAAGAGACCATCTCATTGGTGCCCAGTCACCA
This sequence comes from Polyodon spathula, assembly GCF_017654505.1. Lineage (NCBI taxonomy): Eukaryota > Metazoa > Chordata > Actinopteri > Acipenseriformes > Polyodontidae > Polyodon > Polyodon spathula. The sequence goes on from NC_054534.1 coordinate 72,982,846, forward strand.
AAATTAGAGTGGTCAGGCACTATAAAAGCATTTTCATAGCAAATCAGTAAAGATTCATTAGTTAATTCAAGGTTCTGCCTATAAAAAAAAAGTACCGGAACAGTGTTAAGTGCATTCTGGCTCGACTACACCAGTGGCTTTTATCCTGTATCATATCTATATAAGTGATAACAATACTTGTAAAATGTATTTGATCTTGCTGTGCTGTTTCCTACCTTCAAGGATCACTTCAAATACGTTTCAGTACTTTTTCAGAATGATGAATTATGACAGGTTACTTCTATTGAGGTAAGCAGGTAAACATTGCTTCCTGAAGTCTTTAATTTGGAGACACAGGGCCTCTCTCACAGCACAAAAACATTATTTAAGGTAATACTGTTTATAATTTAAATGCACGTACAACACTATGAAGGTTAACTATGATACTGTCTTGGTTTGCCTTGAGAAAGGAAAGATTAGAATTGATATCCGATTAGTTATCAAGGTGCTAAATACAATTTTTGTCAGTTTCCTGTGATAATTTCCAATGCCACTTATTTATTCAATAGAATCAAATGTGTGTGGTGCTTGACTTATAACCAAGGAAAAAAAATAAGGGTAGTTTTAGATAGGAGAGCAGAATTCAGGTAAAATAAATATGACCTACATGAGACTACACCTTTAAGAGCAAATAAACCATAAGACTATCCCTTTTAAAAGCTCCGATAAACAAAAATGTAATAGGAAACTGTTAAACTGATCTCTTTGCAACCATTCACAGATACATACTGCTCTGTGAATCATTCTGAAATTATAACAATACACACCTTGAGAAATGATCTCTATTAAAACCAGGATGTATCGTAGTCGGATTTGTGAAGGAATTACTGTAAGCTAACACTTCCCTTTTTGATTGATTACTTTGTTTTTGTTGGCTTTAAAATGTGGACTGTGAAACTCAGAGGAACACAGTTACACATTATTCATTGTGTTTCCAAATTAACTTTACCGATACCAAATTATCATTTGCAATAAAAACATTATCTTGACTAAATGCCGCTTGACTAAAACATATTTGGCTCAGAGCAATTAGGCTGACAATAGAGCACAGAACAACTCCCACTGATATTTAAAAATAGGCATATGCAAAAAAAAGCCGAGCCACAGAACATACTAGACTTGATCATGTAGCTGCCAACATTCTTCTGATCTGGGCCAACTAACTGATTACATAATTTCGTTTATACTCTCATATTACTTTATTTTTATATATATATATATATATATATATATATATATATATATATATATATATATATATATATATATATATATATATTACACACACACACACAGTGTCATAGTCATACATCACCTTCATAGTGTTGTACGTGCATATATATATAGTAACATTTGTACCATTGGCATGGGGGGGGGGGGGGTAATATCCTCCCTGCCAAAAACACATTTTGTTTAGGTATTTAATTTATTTGATTGCTAATTTACCCCTGCATCAGGGAGTAATTGTAAATAAGAACCAGGTGCAGGATATAAAAGAGGTGCAGTTAGTCTGCTCTGGGCTGCTGTTGTGTGAAGGAGCCCGATTGAAGGTGTGCTCAACAATCATAATAAAAAAAAAAAGTTACTGTGTGAAAGACTTTGTGTTCAACCTTTAAAAAACCTGTGTTTTTGTTGTTATGCCAGTTAACGGCTTAGCCATCCTGCAAGCTAGTCAGGGACCTGCATAAATGTTTAGTAAGAGTTCCAAAGGAGCTAGGTGTTTGCTTTGTTTTTGTTTATTTTTTATAATTAAAAGTGCACGTCAGCGCCGTTTCTTTCAAATCATGTGTTGGGTCATAATTTTAGATGGGAAAAGAACCTGAGCAAGCCTGTGTGGTGAGCTGTCTTTTACGATAGATAGATAGATAGATAGATAGATAGATAGATAGATATAGATATAGACAGACAGACAGATAGCAACTGCTCCAATTAATTGATTACTCTGACCAATTAATCAACTAAAGTATGTCATGCAGTAATATGACATGTCTGTCCAGAGAGCAGTGCCTTCATGCAATCGGCATGTAGGAGGCTGGACTAGGGCAGCGTACTGTGGCTCGCCGTCTTGGGTGCTCACAACCAGCAATTTCAAACCTGGTGAGACGGTATAACCAGACTACCAGGTTAATGACAAGCCACCGAGATCGCTACAATATCAAGCAATCAATAAATAAATAAACACATATGAATTACTTGTCATGATGCAAGTGCACCAACATGAAATTAACTGAATAAGTAAAAGCAAAACAATTGGCAAGTGTATATTAATAAACTATAATAATAAAGTAACAGACAAACAAATGTTAATAAAACTAAGGTAAAATAACAGTTAAAAACCTTACTTCGCTATGTACTATGAAATTATCTGGTTTCAGTCTATCACAATGGCAGAGGAAAAACATAACGTCCGTTGCTTAGGGTTAACTTAAAGCTAATAAACTAATTGTCAAACTAAATTAACACAGCACCCCTACACAGGTTATAAAATGCAGCAGCAATATACAAGACATGCACAGTATTTAACAGAATGGTGAAGCAGCTCACCAGAATGGGAAACACCAAACTGCTTCGCAGCGTGTGCCCGATTCAGATTTTTTTTAAGGAGCTTGAACAATTTCCAACGTGTGTAGAAAGAGAAAGTGCAGCACATTTTTACGTTTGTTTAAATGCCATTTTGTAGTGATGAGGTGCACTCGTGGAAATCAGAATACAAAATAATTCAATGATATAATGACGGTTCAGTAAAGATTTCATAAACCAATCTGTGTCCCTCAAGACACTCTCGCAATGACAAGTCGCTTTTTTAAAAAACAGCGCTGTAATCGTTGTGAACAAATCGCTATCGGTGCCAAGAAGGTGTTCTTTTAAGCGAAGTTCCTGTTCCTTTAGCAAGAGCATTTAAATGATAAAAATCTGTTTCATCACAAGGGTGTTCCCTAGGTGAAGTGTTCTCTTTGGATGTGTTCCTATATGCGGAGACTACGGTAAGAGTAAATGTTCTCATGCTGTGTTTGCTGACCTACAAAAGGTGGAAATGTGCCTAAAAAAAGCTAAAACCTATTCCGTGGAGAGAGGCTGCCATTTCCCCTACTTTTTTTTTTTTTTTTTTTTTTAGATAAAATAAACAAATGTGAAACTCACTGGCTTCCCTTACTCATGTTCATTTGCCAACCTTTAAGCTGTTCTGGACTGGGTTCATTTTGAAGCTAGTCCAAAGACAATAAAGACGCAATAAAAGGAGTGTAAATTAATGGCTATGGATTCAGTTTTTGCTATTTAAAAAATTGTGCTGATGTACATTTGTGTATTTAGAAGAACAGGTAAAGCAGGTCCATAGTGAATCTTCATTGCAAACACCCTTCACAAGCAAGAAACCAACTATAAGAATCAGGCCCACTCGAGCAAATTATCAATCATACAGACAAGCAAGTCACTTTAATATTTATTTATAATTTAAAATATTAATTGACAAATTTACCTGATGAAAAACCTTCTGTTGTTTGCTATGTAATTTTGCACTTGACTTTTATCTTAAATAATCATTAATCATTTGCTAGTTTAAACATTGACAACAGTAATAAACTGTTCATACAAGCGTTTTTTTTTTTTATTAGATAAGTAACCATATATAGTATCTGTTTAGTTTGTTCTTTAACAATTGCAATTGTTTTGATATTTTTATTCACCCACATGTCCTGGGTGACTAATCAACTGGTGAAAGATGTTTTTGTTTTGTTTTACTACTGTCCCCAGAGCAGCTAGGTCAGTTGAGTGCCTGCTCTACATTACAAAACATGCGGTTGTATTAAAATACACAACAAAATGCTGTACATAGGAGGCATGAGGAAATGTCAAAAACATTCTGGTGATGCGGAAGTCTAAACAGTCAAATCCACCTGCACTGGCATTAAACCAGCACCCACAGCACTGACATACAGCAGGCACTGCCTGTCTATTCGAATACCTGCATTCTGCCAAATACTATAGTTTATTTGGTGGTTAACATATTACATTTTTTGGTTTAACCCCTTGCGCTCTTTTCTCCATGTGTTTAAAACATTGATGCATGAATTCACAGTAATATATTGCCTTCACATTAGATGTCCACACTCATCAAGAAAAGCAAATTGAAGCAATTTTTCATATTTTTATTATTTTTTCGAGGTTAAAAGAAGCATAAAAATATCAAACAAACATATTTCGACCAAAATATGGCCATCCTCAGCATTTCTCATATTACACTGCCAGCTGTACTCTATTTAACAATCAATTTTCTCATTGCCGACAATAAATATAATCAGCACACATACACTAATAAATTATCAATTATATTATTCTCAATAACATATTGTCCTGACAAAGAAACCTTGACCTTATTATCGTTTGTTATCTGCACAATAGAATAGTCTAAATAATGGGAAGCAGTATGAGGAATCTGAATGCAATCGCAAACCAGGACAAGATGTAGTAGGAGACATACCAGTTATTGCGACAAACATGATTGAAAGATGGACTTGGACCAAGATGCTGCTGCGCGTCACCCAGGAGGCCGGTTGAGGGTTGGGGGCTTAAAATTCACCAGATGGCTTAAAACTACAACTGTGAATGAAATCAAACATACTACACTGAAAACACACACGCACACAAAACAAAATAGAGGATTCCTCCAAGTATTTATACCAGCAATGTCCTGCAATGCAAATAGTACTAACAACAAGGTTTGTGTTGAAATAGGTTTCTCCAACATTGTTTACGAGCAGGCTAGTGGAGCGAGGATCAGTATATTTAGAATTAAACTAAATTAAACAGGTACGCTTGTAAACAACAGAACCAAATTCACGACTAGATAGTTTTAAATAAAACATTTTTAGCTGTAGTTATTAGGTCAGTTGAAAATTTCCGTTTTACAAAATATGTCCACACTCACTGCAAATTGTACATTTTCTAGATTAAGCCACTGATTCCAAGCACAACTAAAGTTCAAAGGTTGATTATCACCATTGCCGGTAAGTGTGTTTGGAAATGTAACCAAAGAAAAAGCCAGAAAACAGGAAATAGGACTGAAACGAAGATAATAAGAGATCAGTGTTTTGATGTTAAATGTGAGGTTATAAATTTTTACAACAGACTTTTCTTGTGCTTAGAGTTATTATGTCTGCTATGCATGCTTATGCTTTAAACACAATTTAAAACCAAAACCTAAAGATCTGCGTCACGTCCCTTGGACTCCTTTCTACTGTGGCAAAGCTTAAGTGTATTACCCCACTTCACTAAGCAACCCATACATGTATAAACTTCATATTTAACACTACTACATGCATTCTATGTGTTTCCTCAAATTCAAGTGAGGGCTTCCCAAGGTATATTTTTGTTGTAAAATAACAACAATCAATCTTTCAGTCAAAACCACAAAACAAGTGGTCTCTTACCCTGCTACCAAAACAAAGGTCACAAGGGCTATGGCTGAAAATGCTCAATAAAGTCCAGGACAGAATCACATTTTGAGCATGTTCTATTAGCATGAAATATAAGTGGAGAAAAAAAAAAAAAAAAAAACATTTAAAGTGTATTTTTGTCAGACGGGTCTTCTGCTTGGTCAAAATAAAATGTCTTGAAATCCTTTCATTCTCTATAACTTGGAAACAATTTAAAAAAGTGAATAGGTAACCCTAGTTACTGTTCATTTCAAGTCACTGCCTAGAAATAACGTGCCTAGCAACATTCCGTATGTGAACTATGTTTAGCATGTGTGTAGGTTATTACTGTTAATAGAGCTGAATGTATTAGTTTTCTGCATATGCCAACTTCAATCATGAGAAAATAATGAAGGGCGGATCCTGCATAGTTTTGTTTATAGTTAGAAAACCTGATGATCACATGTGAACACTGACAGGCTAGCTCTCGGTTTTGTTATTTATTTTCTGAATCTATGATTGAAGGAATGTATTTTCACTCCCTTCTAAGCTATTTTTAACCCTTTAGATATTGTGGCAGGGCGGATCCCTATTTGGGAAAAAATGTGTCGGTGGTTGGCAGGGATACTGTTAATTTCTGTCCCTGCCAGATAAGGGTGTGTGTGTGGGGCTGTGTTTGCCCACATAGGTGTAATTAGTTTATGTAATTTAATCTGATTACCTGTTTAATTGTTTTATAATTTAATTAGTGTCACCTGCCTGGGATTAGAAGGCAGGTACATAAACAGGGACCAGTGTTTGTTTAGAGTAATCTGTAGTCTGTTTGAAGACAAGAGGCAGTCAGTGTGGATAAACCTGTGTGGGTAAGAGAAAAGGTAGTGTGTAAACCTTTGTTTGTGCTTGTAAAGTGAAAACAAATGTGTTGTGACTGGTAAACAGCTTAGCTGTCCAATTTATTAGTTTAAGGACTGGAAAAATTTAGTTAGCACCCCAAGGGGAGTGGGGTTTTCGTAGATTTTATTATTTTACAGAAATAAAAGAAAAATAATGTCACGAAAGTGCTTAAACTTCAATGTGTGTGTCTGGGTATGTGTAATGGGGGCAAACAAACCTTAAAAATACTGAAATCTTTCACAATATGTTCCAATAACTATTGAATTCCTGTTTTCTCAATGCCAAATATATTGGACACTAAGGCAGCAAAGGGTTAACATTTCAGCCTAATACACCATCAGTTGTGCACCTTGGTGAATCATGCTAGATATATCTAGTTGATCCAGATCTTCCCCTTTATCCATTCTATCAACAGTATCTTGATCTAACTCTCTTCAGTTACTTCCCTGAGCACTGCTGTCCTGATGGTCCTATATCACATCCCCTGCTGTTTCCCTCCACAGCTGTCAGATTTTACACATGTGGGTCATACTACAGATACACAATGTATAATGTATTGTTGGTTATGTTATAATTCCACTGCAGCTTTATGGGTCATACTGGAAATAAGAATGTCCGACTATGTAACGTCCTTGTTGTTTGAATGTATTTATTTCCTTAAAGATTGCTCAACAACATTCTTTTTTTATGTTTATCACAATTTGATCGGTTACTCAAATACAAAGTTTATCAAATGCTAAAAATTATATTCATTATATTAATGTGATAATTTACTAAAAAAAGGACTGTAGTGGGGGGGGGGAATACAATATTTTAACATTTTCCAGTCCCAATATGATAACATACTATTCACTGCCATTGCTTAACAAGAACAATACAAATACATTATCTAAACTAGATAAATATCAAACTACAATTTGCAGCTGTGAATAAAGAATCATTACCACAGGTGCTTTTGCTTACTGCTATATTTTGCACACCTGTGTGCGTCATTACATCACACTACAATGCCTTCTTTCAATAGCTTTGCAGTACTGCATGCCATCTGTTCCTAACATCAAAGCCCTATTTACATTTCATTTGCATTATATGAAAACACTACGTATAGGGGAATAACAGCCATGTTCTATACTTTTGAGGCATATGCAATTAGGAAATAACACTTACTACCCAGGAACAAAAAAAAAAAAAAATTGTTACACAGTGTAATTTTGCAGTGGTCTCAATTTTTCCAGAGCTCTGTGTGTGTGTGTGTGTGTGTGTGTGTGTGTGATATATACATCTTATATATATATATATATATATATATATATATATATATATATTATATATATATATATATATATATATATATATATATATATATATTTTTAGGACCTGGAGATCTAATTGGTGGAACTCTAAGCTTAAAAAACCTAGGTCAAAGCATATGGTCTGCATTATTAATATGGGCAATGATTTATTTTTACTGGATGACACTGGTAAACCGCAATTTTCTTACTTCAGTTTCATTATCGTAATGTATACCAAGCATGAAGACAATATCTGAAAAGCTGAGGCGATACAACGATCCATCGTATCGTTTAAACACTATCGATCGTCAAGTCTGTGACTCACTGAATCTGCGTGTGACTGAGCTCACTTTTCTCAAACCCCCTTCCCTCCATTTTAATAACCATTTAATGACATGGGACCCTACAAAACTCCAAACAAAATCTGATACAAATAGATGTACTGCCAGTTGGTGGTTTTGTTTTTTTTTTGCTTTTTGTTTTTTGTTTTTTGATAGAGCTGAATAGTCTGAGCAAAGCAGATTGAAGGTATAGTTGTGAATGTAGTGACACAAGATGCATTGTAAGGCCTGTAATATTGTAACCAGTTACAAATCTTGCATCCGGCTACCAAATGCCTTGCCAGAAGACTGCGTCCAAGTAAAATTTAAGCCATAGACAATTTACTGAACTTCTGTGGACAGTGTTTACTTTTTGTAAATTAGTTATGATGTTCTCTGGATAGGTTGTTAAAACAACTGAACTTAAAACAAGGGTTTTTTGTTTTGTTTTGTTTTAATCAATAGGCTTTTATCTCAACTGGCACAAAAAGGGAGACAAAACTGAAACTGGCAATTACAGACCAATAAGCCTGACTTCTATTATACGGAAACTATAATAAGATCCAAAATGGAAAATTACCTATATGGTAACAGTATCTTGGCAGACCGTCGGCATGGTTTTAAGAAAGGGAGAATATGTCTAACCTGCTTGTTTTTTTTTTTTTTTTTGAGGATACAGCATCCGCAATGAATAATTGCAAAGGATATGACATGGTTTATTTAGATTTTCTGAAAGCTTTTGACAAAGTCCTGCGTAAAAGATTACTTCTCAAACTGAAAGCAGTAAGGATTCAAGGAAATGCATGCACATGGATTAGGGAGTGGTTAACATGTAGAAAACAGAAAGTACTGATTAGAGGAGAAACCTCAAAATGGAGTGAGGTAACCAGTGGAGTACAACAGGGATCAATATTAGGTCCTCTGCTCTTCCTAATCTACAGTAATGACTTGGACTCTGCTACAGTAAATAAACTTGTTCTGGTCACCTCGCTACAAAAAGGATATTGCTGCTATAGAAAGAGTGCAAAGAACAGCAACCAGAATTATTCCGGGTTTGAAAGGCATGTCATATTCAGACAGGCTAAAAGAATTTAATCTATTCAGTCTTGAATAAAGAAGACTATGCAGCGATCTGATTGACAATGTCGACCCAAGGGACTTTTTCAACCTGAAATAAGAAACAAGGACCAGGGGTCACAAATGGAGATTAGATAAAGGGGCATTCATAACAGAAAATAGGAGGCACTTTTTTACACCGAGAATTGTGGGAGTCGGGAATCAACTCCCCACTAATGTTGTTGAAGCAGACACCCTGGGATCCTTCAAGAAGCTGACTGAGATTCTGGAATCAATAAGCTACTAACCAAACGAGCAAGATGGGCCAAATGGCCTCTCCTTGTTTGTAACCTTTATGATCTAAATCAACACAGATAAGGTAAGAATTATTACTTTGTTTTTTGTTACCTAACTGACGTAATTTAGTCAGTATAACAGTTTTCAAACCTTTACTAGCAATGTTGCACATTAATCCACAGCTTCACATGCATTACTGCTGTATTTTTTTTTTATTACCCTTTCACAACATAGATCAGTGTAGGAGAGAGTCAGTAAGGGAGGGGCCAATACTATGACTAAAGAGGCAGTTCTGTAAAAAATATATATTTATATTGACAGCTAATTAGGCCAAGTTCTTACCTTTTCAAATGAGCTGTTGACAGTCACTCTAGGACTTGTATAACTGAAGAAATGATGTTTGAAATGGTGAGTGTCAGTGAAACTGCAGTGAACTGGGCCGACGTGAAAAAAAAAAAAAAAAAAAAGCACTAACTTTAAATCTGGAGTTTTTGTGGTTAAGAAAAAAATACACGATTTACATTAAAAAAAAAAAAACTGTTAAAATATAAAGTTAAGGTGTAACGTTTTAATGTGTGTGTTTGGGGGGGTGGAACAAAACGTGTGCTAAAAACGGGGGGCGGCATTTAGATACATCTGCTTTTTTTGGAAAATATATATCGATGGTGAAAAATTAGGCATCGCCCCAGCCTTGATAAGCCACAGCTGTATTTTATTTTAACATTTTATAGCAGTTGGCATTGACCCTGTACTGTTTTAGCTTCTCTTTGGCTATCCCAAATCAACTCGTAAGTCAAGCTGACCTAACTACTTATCTAGTTTCTAATACATTTTATAATCCTGATGGAGTAAGTCTAATGAATGGCAATAAGCTATGAATTGTGGCAAAATGTTGTGTTTATCAGTTTGAACAGACTTCAGAGGCCACACATTCTTAACAATGTTTTCATTTATGTGTTAGTGATGTTCCAAAGTCTCCTCCTGCTAAAAGTTCAGCATTTTTCCCCATTCAATCTTTCTTGTTGATAGTAATATGACATAATCAATAATGTATGGCTTTTTACTCCTGGTGAAATGTGTCCAAAAAGATTTTCATTTTTGTTGAAATGGTTGCAGTTCCCTCGTTTTTACTTTTTCTGATGCTTATTTGTAATTCCTATTCCATGAATAAAATGTGTTTCCTAGTGTAATGTATGGCCATAGCACAGAGGGTCATTGGAAACAATTGGGTTTCCCCCCTAAAACAAACGGTGAAAAGAATGACAAGTGCCCCCAGTGGCTCATCCAGTAAAGGCACTACCATACTTTGAGTTCAGTGTGAACGGAACTTGCTCGTTTAGAATCCTGGTTGTGCTAATTTGCTGATCATGGCAGTTAACACACAGAGTGCTGCATTGACCTTTTGCGCAATTTCACAACCTTCACTGGTCATGCACCCCAGAAGTCGAGGCAGAGACTTCCCAAGCTGGACTCTTGCCCCAAGGGTTCAGTAGCTTGATAACATACGTAGGTTCAGCGAGTCAAAAGAGGCAATTATCTTGATAGCTTGTTGTCCTTCTGATTGGTAAGTAGGCACAGGGCAACTGTAAATACCTGTCAATGAACTGGCCAATAACAACAATGTCTCCAGGCTGAATCTCCTCCCTTAGTGAGCCACATGCTGTACCTGTCAATGAACTGGTCAATAATGACAATGTCTGCAGGCTGAATCTCCTCCCTTAGTGAGCCACATGCTGTCGTCACAACCAAGTGGGTGCAGCCTTCTTCTTTGAGTGCCCAAATATTGGCTCGATAGTTGACATTTGTTGGCATTATTGTGTGTTGCCTTCCATGTCTGAGAAAAAAAAGCAATAATAAAAAAAAAATGACATTCATATCACCATTATAATGCATTGGTTGCAACTACTAGATTTATAATTTTGCAGCATGCTAATTGCACTCACACTCTAAGTCAATGACAAAACATTCTCAATTGTTAAACCACAACACCTGCTATATAAACAGATTAAATACTATGTTCAGTGACTACTTCTATTAATGTTGAGAGTATATCTTTTGATTAGAGGTAGCCACTGAACACTTAAACTTACTGAAAACATATTATAACGTATTAAATCTTAATAAAACAGATGAAAAGCTAAAATTAACATATTAGAGGTAGCCACCAAACATTTATAAACATACACTGAAGAACAAGACTACCAAAACGTGTGTCAATGAATTTCTAACAACAAACAGTAACGAGATTTGTTATATATTTTCAAATTATGATATACTATTGTATATCCATCTCCATTATCCTAAATCTGCATTAACAACTAATTTTCAATAAAACAAATGTAGTTCTGTTACAAAAGTAAAAATAGAACTAAACTTTAACAGTGCAGCTTCCCAATCATGGTCCATGGTTGCCATCAGACCTGGGGTCAATTACAGTTACAACAATTCCAACGCTATGTTGTTCAATTACAATTAGTTACAATTATTCTGCAGTAATTGCAAATATAATTACAATTACACACAAATAGTTCCACACATTAACATGCTTATTCTGTTTATTCTACTAAGTAGTGGGGGTGAAGAAGAGCTACTTCCTTGTAGTGACCCCTGGGCAACGGCTCTGATGGCAAAAAGCTCTTCAAATCGAACTTACCATGCAATGCTTAAGCAAAGCGATGTTGGGCTTGGTTAGTACTTGGATGGGAGACCACCTGGGAATACTGAGTGCTGTAGGCTGCATGTTAAGCTCATACGAATATATATGTATATACTAAGTAGTAATCACAGGTACAAATACCGAAACATAATACATAAAACACTTTCAAACAAATGGGGCCACAAAGTGGTTGAAAATAAACATATTTCAATACCGATAATATCAAAGTCTTCTAAAACACAGAAATACAATAGCACAATTGCATTATCAAACACATATATAGACGTTAACAGATATTTACATTAGGGATGTCACGGTATACCGGTTTTACGGTAAGCCGTGGTATAAACTGCCACGGTTTTGAAACAACAACAATTTTTCTATACCATGATGACCGCATTCACGGTATCAGCGCGTTTTTGATTTCACAGTTTCAGTGAGCCGCACATAATAATGTATGTTTTTATTTATTTCACGCCTCATTAATGCAGTGGTTTCATTTGCATGGTACTGTCATTTATAAACTCTGTTACGTGTATAGAATATGTTTTAATTGAAGCTGCGTAATTTGTCCTAGTGCTAAACAAAACAATTGCGCTGCATGTTTGGTTTTGCCAAGATCGTACGGTATTGCAACTGCATCATAAAAAAATTACAGCTGTGTAAGGATTATACCTTTCTACCACAGAATATATTCTTTAAAAAAAAAATGAGCGAGAAGTGACTTATGATCAGTAAGTACACAACTTTATTTATGTATATTTAAGTATGATGCCAAATGTCTGGGAAAATATAAATCAAATTCTGTTTTTACGTAGCATGTGTAAACTGTACAGTATTACTGTAGATACCCTAACCCCTTTACAACCCAGTTTTTATTTTGCCTCTTGAAAATCAGGCTGTTACCACACAAGTGCATTTTCACCACTTTTTAATTTTTTTACTTGTTTTTGTGGAATCACCATAATCTTTACAAAGTAGAACACACAAAGTAGAACACACAGTACACATTGTGATTGAATACCTCCACAACAGGAAATTTGAATTTTGAATTTTCTTTTATGCAGAGCTAAACACTCCTGTTTAACTACACTTCCATTTAACTCAGATACTGCAATAAAAGAAGAATGTAGTCGTGTTGCTGCTAATGCATGAATATATTTTTTATTTATTTACACGTTCAATATTCCATTATGTATGTTAGGTGTGTGCACATTTATTGAAACAAGCCCATGCCTTTGATTGGTTGTACAATGTATAGCCCCTTTTTCATTTGCAAATGGAGATTTCAAAGCCAGACCAGTTCATTAGTGTGGTGTAATTAAATAGACATTCTGCTGTAATATTTTGTTTTTCAATTTTCAATGGAATTTTTTTATTTTCTCAATGTTTTGTAACAGAAATTTAACATTGAGACTTTTAAAGTTTTTTTTTTGTTAAATGACTTGACCACACTATTTCTTTTAAATAGCCATTTAAAAACAGATTACAAAAAAATTACATTATACCGTGGTATGACGATAACTGTGGAATATTTCTGGACGGTTATCATACCGTCAAAATGTTATACCATCACATCCCTAATTTACATATGAAAAGCAATAATTTACCTTAACTTAGTGGTGCTTTGCTTCACAATATCCATGGAGAAAAACAAGGTCATGTTATATTGTTTTACTATTCCATCATCAGCCACCTCAAAACTGAAATATTTCTATATTCATTGTGCACAGACTTTCAAGCCAATCTGGAAGTAATTGAACCTTCAGCTCCCCTGCGCATAAATGCTGACTTGTGACACCTCTAAAGTATTAAGTACAGTGTCACACCGAATTTGCATTATTTTGAGATGTGTTTTGATGTTTTAAAAGTACACCTCATTTATAATACCTAAAATTCACATTTTAAAAATACATTAATAATAGTGTAAGTAATCAGAAAAAATGCAATGAGCCGCTGACGGATGGCCAATAGTGCTTATTGCAGCATGCAAATAGCGTTTGGTACCGAAATACCAGTCAATGGAATAAAGTGATTATATAATACTTTCGTGTGTGTTGTTTGCCTAAAAGACTGACAATGATTGGTATGTATAAGGTTTGTTTTATCTTAATATAAAATAAACTTGATTATACTGCATTTGTATGTTTAGCAGTACTGGCAATAAAAAGTATTGCAAGCACACGTGAATTTTTGTTTTTTAATCCCACAATATGGAAATTATTATTGAGATCGAAATCATACCAAAATATCAATATTGGTGCACATCACTAATATAAACATATATTACATAACATTTTTTTTCAGAATGCACTAGGGGTAGTGTTCCAAGTACAATACAGTCAATTATCCTAACTAATTGGGACCGATACTGATTTGTATGGATAATCAAACAGATATTAATAACCTTTACTGTACCTTCAGTAACGTATAGAACAAAGTTAACTTTACGTAAACGGAAAACACAGCATAGCGGCCTGATTACAGTGTAATTTTTCCAGGTAAGAACATAACGGCCCATTACGCTCAACAGCGCTGGCAAGAACCTTGTAATGAAATACTGTAATTAAATGTACCATATACCAAACTTCAAAGAATACAGTACATTTCAGCAAAACTTTGGCACATTACAGAACTTCAGGAATCATTAAACTTCAAAATTTCAGTAAATTGTTTCTATACTTTGATACTTACTGTTAAGGCATTGTAATAATGTGCAATTGAAATTAATAAAATACAAGTTCTTAGCTGCTCTATAACAGACAGGATCTCCAGACCTTACTGAAAAAATAGAAGACAAATCAAGAACGAGGTGACTGTTTTATTTTTTATTTTTTTAACATGCATCAGTCTTTTTTCTGATCCTTTTTTTGGAAGCTAAAACCGTAATTCATCATGTGATTACAGCTGCGCACGGTTCATTAGACAGTGCTGTTGATCAAAGATCAGATAACTGACTCTCTACTGTATTCAAGAAGATATAAAAATAGGCCAGCTTACCTTGCCAGGAGCACACAGTCAACATTTTTTATCTTTCCCACTATCAGAGCATCTGAAGGCTGCAGTAAAAGCAAAAATACAACAACAAATCACTGTTGGTAAAATATTTACTTGGTGCATTGCATCTAAAAGTAATCCATACTGCCACAATGGACAATTTAACTATACAGAAGTATTCACCCGTGTCACATTTTTTTTTTTTATTCAAAGCTGTAGTGGTTAAACTGAACACTGATATATGAGGAGGAGGTTAAATGTCAGCAAAACTTGCAAAAAAAATGTACAAAATGAAATTTATTGGTTGCATAAGTATTCAGCCCCTTAAGTCAGTACTTGGTAGAAGCACCTTTTGCAGCAATTACTGCTATGAGTCTTTTTGGACAGGTCTCTACTAGCTTTGCATGATTTCCATTACATGAGAATAGATGTTAAACTTCACGCTGATTGGAAGTCGGCTCTCGCCAAGATAAGCACTAACCAAGATGTAGCTTTGCAGTAAACTAATGTGATCCATCTGCATCTCCATCCATTTGCGCTGCTTTCCATCTAATGTAGATATCCTTCTGCCTGGTGTTGAATGCTGAAGTGTAATGCTGACTCCAGGGATCAGCTTATTTTGCATCCCCAGCGCATCAGCACACACAACGGCTGTGATGCTGGCTCTGGGGATCAACCCTATGCGGTCTCCCCAGCGCATCAGCATGACAACCGTCTGGATTGAGCTATGTAGGGTACATCTCTGGGGTCTTCAAGTGGGCACCTTCCGTCTTCAGTGTTTCGTCGACTACCCCATGGCACCTCAAGAGGGCTCAACAGTGATTCTGCCGTCGCAGTATCACCCCCATCCATCCCCCTCTCAGCTCAGCCCAGCTTACTTACCTGTCAATCGGTGTTGCTTTCTTTCTATTGTGCTTGAGATCCCCATCCAGAATCTTTCTGTCTCAACCACAGCCAGCTGCTGCTCCTTTCTGCTGCTTCAGATAAGTTCTTCACTGTGCGATGCAACTCTTGGCCACTGAACCCGACGTCTCTGAGAAACCGGGTTGTAGAGTGAGCCACAAATCCTCGACAACCCACCTCCACTGGGTAAACTCTGACTCTCCATCCTCGCTGCTCTGCTTCAGCAGCTAGTTAAGCATACCAAAGTTTCTTCCTCTCATAAGCCTCATCCACAGCCTCTTCCCATGCCACGGTTAACTCTACCAGATGAACAAGGCGTGCTGATTAAGACCACAAGACAATGTCTGGTCGAAGGTTAGTAGTGGCAATCTCAGGTGGAAAAATAAGCCGTTGACCAACATCTGCCAGCATCTTCCAGTCTCTAGCAGCTTCCAGTTTTCCTGGGCAAGGCTTGGTTTTAACACCTTTTCTTGGTGGTTGCTCTCCTGGATGGAGGAATATTGCTTTTGTGTGTAATGCTTTGGTGGAACTGGTGGCAACTTATTGGTCAGGTTACACCTGTCTTCCAATGCTAAGGCCAAACATCGCAGCACCTGGTCATGGCGCCAAGTAAACCATCCTTGGCTAAGACCCACCTTACATCCTGTCAAAATGTGCCTTAATGTTGCAGGTGATGAACACAAAGGACATGAGGGATCCTCACCTACCCAGAGGTTTTGGTTCTGTGGTGATGGGAGAACATCATATGTTGATCTGATCCTGCTCTGTTCCATTGTCCATAGGTCTTGCCAGCCGATCTTGTGCTGTTCCACACTCTCCCATCTCATCCATTCTCCCTGCTTGGCCTGGAAAACTGCCTTTACACACATGATCCTTTCCTCCTGCTTTTGCACCTTGTTGACTGTTAGATTCCTCCGTTGAGCTTGGGTTGCCTTGTGCCATGTAGGAGGAGCTGAACTGTGACCAAGTTCTTTTCCATGCTGAATTCGACATTCGAAGGGCAGCCTTAGCATCTTCCACAGCTTTCTTTGCCGCCCATTTTCTTCCAGTTTTCAACACAGGTGCTGCCTCACTTATGCATTTTCCCAACCATTTCCTGACGTATGATTAAAGCTTCCAGCTTCTCAACTGTTGTCAAGGAAACCTTATACAGTCAGTGGCCACAGAAGTCTTGACAGTAGACCAAACTGAAAGCACCAGAGTTTCAGTTTGCCCGGTAAAGCGTTGCTGTCTATGCTCTTCAACTCTTCCACTGGTTGTTGTCTAACTTCTCTCACACGAACTGTGTTCTTTAGATCCCCGTCGTACCATCTCCCTAGACTTTTCCCAATGAAGCAGTTCTTTAATAGGTAGGTTGACAATCTCTGAGCAATAATGCTGAAGAAAATCTTGCCTTCTACGTTTAATAGGGAAATATGATTAAACTGATGATGCTTGTAAAATCTTTTTCTTTTGGTATAAAAGACTCCACCTGCTCGGCGCCATGCTCTTGGTACAACCTGTTTTTCCCATGCCACTTTCATCAATTTTCACAGGATTCGTAGAACTCCAGAAGCGCTCTTGTACACTCTATATGAAACTCCATTATGCTCTGGAGATGATGATGCCCTTGCTTTTTTCACAGCTTGCTCTACTTCTTTCCACTTAGGGGCACACTCCTCCATTTGGGTGGACTGATAGGATGTCTGAAGGAATTGACATAGGCTCCTGCCTTTTTTAATCTATGTTTCCTCTACATATCTCTCCAGCTCAAACTTAGATGATTTTAGTGTGCCATTTTTCTCACTGGTGAATATCTTCTTTACAAATTTGAATGGATCTTTATAAAAGTTAGTTCTCGCACACTCTTTCTTTTTGTAGCATTTCCGTAGGCGCACAGCTCTACGCAATGTTGCAAGCTTATCTTTTATGACCCTTTGTAACAGATTGAGTCCCTCCTTCTGACTTTGTTCTGCTTTTCTCCATTACTTCCTCAACTGCCTCTTTTCTCTAACTAAGTGTTCAATCTCCTGCTGCCGTCTAGACTTTCCAGGAATAGTTGGTACTTTTCCCTTCCTTTTTTCAATTCTAAACCTCTCACTTTCATATGTGTAGATGATGTCCCCAAATTTATCCAGCTTCTTTTCAACTGTTCCATTTAACCTTTCCAAAGTAAAACAGAGATCGGTGTTTACTGTGTCCCATGCAGTTTTCTCACAAGCTCTTGGCCATTTAACTCCAGGCTTGCGCCCATTGAGGTTCTTTTCTCTCTTACGATGGTTCATCTGACCGGGTTCGCAATGATCATTAGGTTCATCACTAGTTGTATCATCTATGACAGGGCTGCTGATATCCTGCAAACTGTGGTTTGCGCCAGACGAACGCTTGGAATTTAGACCGAAAAGTTACTTTTTTGTCTAGTCTGACCACAAAACCTTTTCCACATCTCTGCAGTACCATCTACATGCTTTTTCGCAAACTCCATACGTGCTTTAAGGTGAGGCTTTTTGAGTAATGGCTTCTTTCTTGTCACCTGTCCATACAGGCCAGCTTTGTGTAGGGACCGGCTTATTGTTGATGTGTGAACGCTGACTCCCATCTCAGACATAGAACTTTGGAGATCTCTCAAAAGTTTAATTTAAAAGTGTTGTGGAGTATGCTCTGGTGCCAACAAAATGTGAAAACTTTGCAGGGGGTGAATACTTCTGCAAACCACTGTATATACTATCCAGATTTATTTTATAATGTGTGTTAACTGCTTTTGCAATGATCTCTAAGTCCAATGTAATGCAATGTTTGTTTCAATTCTCCAGTCCAGATAGATTTCTGCCTGGCCAATCTTGCATTGCCAGGTGATTTCCCAAACAGAAGGTGCAGACACTGAAGATGCTTACGCTAATCACACACAAAAATTAATCCTCTAATCTAAACAATACTTAAAAATATCCTTTTCTTGCATTAGTATTAAAAACTAAAAACATTTAAGTGTTAAGTCTAGACTATACTACATCGTATTATATAAAATGCAGGTATTGCTATGTACACTACACTGGGATAGTGGGGGTTTAGTTATGAACTTAAATTGAAGTTACAAAATAACATTTTCCTCCATTTAGTGGGTTGAGGCAGAACACTGTGGTGGTTATATAGAACTATGATGGCAGTGATAGAATTTATATCAAAATATTCTTTATTCCAATACCCTGTACGACATACCAGAAACACCGGTGGGAGAAAGTAGCTGTTCGTTTAATTGTCCTTGTGTTCTGATGAGGCCTCACATAGATGACTCTTGCATTCCACTAGAACAGATGGTCAGATCACCATCCCATACACAACAGAGAGAGCCTCTTGTTAACCTTACATTTGAAATGTAAACAAGGGAAAGGAGGAGGTATTTTCTTGCAAGCTTTGTAATACAGTAATCCCAACCACAGAAAAAAAAAAAAAAAACTGATTCAGAATCTAGTAGACAGGGCAGGTACTGAGATAATATGTTATAGAAAGGATTTGTATTCTGAAAAGAGAATAAAAGAACACCTTGTTCACAAAAACTGTGTTACTAACTGAAGACATTCCATAGTCGTCACGTAATTTGAATGCTCAGTGTTGAATCTGCATGATGAACAGGATGCAGTTTCTGTTTGTTTGTTTGTCCAAAGGACATTATATAACATGTGCTGTTTATCTTACTCTTATGTCTTATGCTTCTTTCTAAAACTATTCCAGATGGAATCATCCATAGGGTGTTTTTAAATGAATTCATATTTTTGGGCCAGGGTGTATTTTCTTTCCCACTTTGTCTTGTAAATTGCTGCACTTTAAAATTGAGCGTCATGCTGTATTACTGGAATGACAGCATAGTGTATTATTTTAGCAGGCATTTGTATTCTTAATAAAGGAAACAGGAGAGTCTAAGGATTTACTATTACATATTTTAAAAGAGAGCTCGCTCATGTGACAGTTCGACCCAAAAAGTAAAATACAGTACTGAGATTTTTCAATTTGTACAACCCCTTTCAGTACCCTACATAGGCCTACTACCCCATTTTCATGATTTAGTTCAACTTTTCATTCAAAATTCTCTTTTTCAACAGTGAAACATATCTGATAATAATACAATTCATCAGAACCATGCTCCATATGACTATACAGATATTAGAGTCCCATTCTTATGAAATGTTAACCTCTGTGCCAGGCAGGATGCCACAGAACTCTCTTAAAGTGTATGAAGGTAGCTTCAAAATTACATTTTGTTAGCCCCTATACACTTTTAAGAGCTTTGCAATTGTATTGCCTCTTATTGCAGTTACTCGTACAATATATTGGGGTTTTTTTTGTGTTTTGTTTTGTGGTTTTTTTTGCTAAGTCTGCATTAGGGTGCTTTGACTGAGTGCAGAAACTGCTCTTCAGTTCTAGCTGCCTGTAGGTTACAGCAGATCAGCCCAAGTGCTTTAGTACAATATGCACCAACACCATTTAGTAAACAACTGGAAAGTTCAACTGTGCAAGGTAAACTGAGCACAGAAGCAAGAACATTGATTTTAAAGAGCAGATTTGCTGGTGGAGACCTGCTCAAATACTGCACTTTATTACAGTGTACTCCATTTATAAGAATCACTGATATAAGGATTCATCGCACATAGTGATCAAAACCACTGGAAGAAAATCATTCCTATACTAACCCTGCTAAAACACTCCACTTGTAAGAATCAAGCAATCCGCTTACAAGAATATTTTAGGGCAAACATACCCGCACAATGCAGTGGCGCAGTCACTGTTTGATTAAAAATTTGTCCAGTGTTCCCTGCGTAATTGCACAATTCACGCTGCATACATGCTTAATCACACGAGATGTGATCAAAATCAAACATCTTTATTGGCTGTACACGTCATTGCACTTGATCAAGTACCGTATTACATGTAGTCAGTCATGTATTACATTTTGCGTTCTCTGTTAGTGAAAATTTGTTTCAATAAAGTGAATAAACATTAAATATATACTAAGTACAGCACATTGTGTGGCAGCACCTGAGGAGGGGGGGAGAGCGGGGAGGTAATTGTGGAGCTTTGCATCTCCGCCTAGTGAAAAACTAAGGATTTGCATCAAAACTAAAAAATAAGTAAGCCACAGATGCTTAAATGCAGTGGTAGTCGTGACAGTAGCCTAGAGTAAACACAGGCTCATGATCATATAACAAGCTGCATACCCACAAGGACTCGTTTTGATGTATTGTCCTCTGTGATTGAGCGCCATTTACATTTGTATACTGCATTTAAACTGCTAATTTGCTAATTGTAGTCATATCTGACCACTTTAAAGAATCAACCGCTTATAAGAATCAAATCATCTGGGATGGATGTGATTCCAGTATATGGAGTGCACTCTCTAAAGAAGCCCTGCCATTAGTGGACATTATTATTATCACCGATTATGTGACACACCTTTCCATAGGGGGTTTCAACATATCTCTCGCTTCTTCCTTCCAAGATATCAGGATCATCCAGACCCGAACCACCAATGATTCCAATCTGTAGAAATAAGTGACAACACATCTCAAGTTATCAACACAGACACTGCAGCAGAATCAACAATTTTACTTTAAAACGTCAGCCAGAGACTACAGTAAGACTTTCTTAAGGCTTTTAAAAATAAAAAGTTAAACTATTGTAGAGTTAAAAGTATTTATGTTGAAATGTCTATGAGCTGGTCACCAAGACCTACTGTACAGTGCATGTACGAATGTTGTACCTAGACAGGAGTTCATTATTAACTTGGTCAAATAAAACAAGTGTCGATATATAAAAAATTTGAATAATCAGTTTGCTATGGAACTCAAATACTATACGAGGTGTCACATTGATTCCAACAGCCTTGAAGAAAATCACTGCAGTATTACACTGCACATGTGCAACACACTGTATGGCAACAATTAAAAACATCACAAAGCTGGAAACTCACCCACTACAATGTCTACTCATATACTATACTGTGCAACAGTACCTTGCTTATATCCATTACTTTACATTCAAAACATTAATACTGTACAGTTTACAACTTACTGAAGTATTCTAATCTTATGCTTTTTATTTCTATTTTCGAAAAAGCCATTCTTTCTAAGCCATGCTTCTAATTTTCCATCGGCATCAATAAGAAAGCAAATTAGGCGCCCAATACATTACGAAATCATAGGGATTTCCCAGTTTTTAGTTTCTTTCTTTGGAAACTCCAGATTGGTTTTGTTTTACTTAATTCTTGCTAATATGACAATCTTTTGAGAAAACTGCATATATACAAATCTAAATGATACGAACTGTTACATCCGATCTCTTTATTGTTTCTTATGAAGGTTATACAGGTATAAAAGTGTATGCACTCCATAGGTTGCAAAGCATTAAACCACAGAATATTCAGATGGTATGTTTAAAAACAGCTGCTAAAAATAACTACCATACTTTGTTTTTGGAAGGAAAGACAGCCCCTACAACAAACAAACCAATGTATTAAGTAACTCACACTTGGACATGAACAAAAGGGGTCTATCAGATTTAAATTTTACAAGTGGGCTGTTGTACACATAGCTCTGCAGATTTAATGAATTAATCCCAAAATACAATTTTCACAAGCGGAACAATCGGAAGACAGAGCTCAAGCTAAAATGTCTGTGACATGTCGATACAGTAGGTTTCTTTCTAAATATATTACAGTAGAAATAAGTGTGATATACAGTACACCATGGTTTCACACTGGGATAGAGGTAGATTTTCTCTCTCTCTCTATATATATATAAGGGCAGTGGTTTGAGAAATTCAGTGGGAATCATCACACAAACGCCTATGTAACAGGCATGTGCAGTAAAAGAAAAGATTGCAATCATTCAGCATAAAGTTGCCGCCACCTTGTGGTTTCCTTGCAGCATGTGTTTTTTTTTTTTGTTTTTTATTTTTTTGTTTGTTTTTTTTGTTTGTTTTTTTTTTTTTTTCCAGCGTTTCCTTTCATACAGGTACGAATGTAACCATTACATTGCCCGACAATCTAATTGTAAGATTCCACAGACCGTAATGCAACTGGGCAGGTTTGCTGTACCTTGAATGACCAAAATCACCAAATATGAGATCCTAGCACCTCCTAGTTCTATGCATCTCAGTAGGTCAGACCTTTGAAATTAAAGTAACCCAGAAACATTTTTTTTAAATGTGGTTATTCTGAGTTTGAATGCAAAAAAACACAATTGTTGCAAAATGGTTTCTGTGAGCATGTCTTGGCAGACCGTTGCTGCTCTGCAAAATACAAATACCCAATTCTCAGTTTTTCACAAAAATGTTAGTGCTTCAGCTTCTTCTGCTAGGGGATTCCAGGTTTTTGCTTCTTTGAAGGTTACTATGACAGGGTGTTGCCCTCTGTCTCGTGTTACTTTCACACAGGGGAGTCAGTGCCAAGCCTGTGCTGTAGGAAGTGTGTGTGTATATGGGGCAGGGCGATGGTTCCTGCACATATTGTATCCAGGCTGGGACAGATAGCAAGAACAACTGCTGTTTTGGTGTGGATCCTAAAGCTGAAAGTAAGTAACAAAATTAAAAAACAAAGCAATGCCCAAATCACAACTAATCTTCAACAGCAGTTAGGCTTGCTTTTTTTTTTTTTTTTTTTTTTTAAATTAAATGCCAACTCATAGTAAATAACACACCTGAATCACAAAATAATTGCTGTTGAATACCACTGATGTGAAGCCAAGCTTAAGGTTTAGCAGAGTCATGCTTCCCAAGAAAAAATATTGCCATGAAAGTATCGGTGAATTTTCAGAGCTTGTGGGCTTGTGATCTTACAGTCCATGGTAGGGTGGTGGTGTTTTCTGTAGGGCTGTTCCAATATAATATGTTTAGAGGTTCTATTTGTAGGGAAGAGCCACATAAAGCATAATTTACACCCCCCCACCCCCCCTCTGGTAAACTGCTTAGCTGTCCGATACTGTTATAACTTGAAGTGAAAAAGTACAGTGTAGTACTCCATGCGGGAGTTAGGGTTTGTTTATGTTTTTATTTTAGGTTTGTTTTTGATTTTACCAATAATCTTACCGTAAAATGGCACTTTTTCCCCCTTGTCTGCTTACAAGGGACAGAAACGAATCTTTCACATTTGGTGCGCCATGTACAAGCCCTGAAAATCGTCTTTATATTAATATATATATATATATGCCTATATATATATATATATAATATATATATATATATATATATATATATAGATATATATTATGAAATTGGAGTGGAGACTTGATAAAGGTGTTGGAGTAGTCGACCGCTAGACAGCAAAAAACAACCCGCTTGTGGACAGAAAGCAACCGGATGGAGGCAAGTAGTGGGGTTGCCCACATGAGAACCAGAGGTATCGGAACTTGAGTTGGTCTTGGCAAAAGTGAAATGGCCGGTACCACAGAGAGGGTGCAACCGCTGTAACAAGCGTGGCAGGAGCTACAGAGAAGGGGGAGACGAGGAGCCCGCTGACACCACAGCCCCGACCACCACCCCTGTGAACCACTCCAGAGCCAGTATTAATTAAAATATATCAATTATAAAAATAAATTATTAATAAAAAATTAAAATGAAAAGGTTGGTCCCTTGCCCCGTGCTCCTAGTCGGGGTGTCTGGACCTCCAGTCGCTGGGCCTAGAGACTAGGTCAGTGCACCACCAGGCACAGTTGTTCGCCTGGTCCCCTACATCACTCCACCTGAAACCCAAGGCTTCACTCTACGGTCAGCAGGCATCGCAGGCCTTTCCCCTGCCTTTTATTTAGTTCCCCCTGGACGATCAGACGTCGCTAGGATTTACCAAACTCATCGTCAAAACAGTTCAAATGTATTTTAAATGGAAGCATATTAAAATGTAGAGATGTGTTTAATTGCAGAGCATTAACCGAGACAGTGTTACTGTAGGTGCAGAAATGAAGTGTGAAACACCTTTTTTTTAAAACCTGACTTTAAACAAAAAAACTGATTTTAAAAAATAAATAAAAAAATAAATCATAACCTTGCTTTGAATTTTTTTTAAATTTATTTTCAGATACTGCTAAATGAATATAAAAGCTGATCTTTTTTTCTGCCTCAACACCGCAGCACTGTATATGTTGGAAACTTTTCTTTTTATCCCTTGGTCCCACACATTTTCAAGCAGATTCAATTAACTGACTGAAAAATATTAAGTAAAAAATAATACTCTCATTAATCCAGACCCTATTCAGATTAGTGGTTTATTTAGTATGGATTAATTTATGTACCATACAGAAAATTACTATTCTTTGTTATATATTGTGGTTGAACCTAAGCATGCGTAAGATACGACCCTGTTGTGGGTTACTGCTTACCTGTACAATATGTGGAACCCCCCCCGCCCCCCCTCATTTCCGTACAGTCATTTGTATCCTAAATCGATAGATTCAGCAGCTAGGGTTTTAGTTACCTTCACCCAGTACTCGAATTGAAGGAGAACGGCGTTTCCCTTGTCAACAGAAAAAAAAAAAAAAATCAGCTATGGTGCTTCCTGCAGGACACCTAACTGGGTGTTCTCTCATTAAAGAGTTACGTTATTTTTAACTTTATTTTTACCGTTTTTGTGTTGTGTAAACTGATATTCTGTGGAAAGTGATTTATTTGCACACACATGGCGTTATACAATGAGTAGTAGCAGCAAAACCAAAAGTGGATAATCTAATATTTGTGTATTAATTTAAAATGGGATTGTCTGGACAGTGAAAGAGAAAAAAAGGAAACAGGGCTTATACCAGCTGTGCCAAGTCATAGTTGTTCAGGCAGACTGTACCTAGGCAGATAGTGTCAAGAGAAGATAATAACTTCTCTATTATCACCTGAAGGTCGGCATCTTTGGAACTGGAAAGCCTGTCATCTTTTGCTTGTTATAAAATGTGCCGGCCATCATTTAGAAGCATCCTCTACACCAAGATTAGCACAGTTGAGGGACAAATCTGAAGACCTCAATTTCAAGCACTAAAATCGTTGAGTACAGGGTCCATTTATAAAATCTTATGGAATTTATTTAATTTTGCCTTTTTTTTTATTTTTGGAAAGAAGTTTAATCTCTATACTTGAGTAATCATTTCAAACGATGCTGTCTATAAAGATTACCTTGGAGTACAATTTGACCCCTAAGAACATAATTAATCCGTCATTTATCACACTGTTACTCTTTATGCGGATACTGATTTAAAATGTTTAAATCATATTACCTTAACCTGTACCGCTGCGGCCATTTCTTCAGAGAAAAAAATAAAAAAATAAAACAAAACCACTTCTACTTCCTTCCTGTGTCAGCTCTGCTCTGGTTAACGTGTTACAGAAATATCGCCCACTAGTGCCATTTCATAGAAGCTATAGCGGCTGTTTTGTTAAGTACTTGATAATCACTGCAGAATTACAAAAATATATGAAACGTGTTAAAACATTTTTTTTTTACAACGGCCTCCGTGCATTTGTGACTTTGAGAAAATTGAGAGGCGTTTCCACGGAACCAGAAACCGCTGCACTTGTTACAAAAACTTTGGAGACGTTTTGGAACATAGCTACTGCTGCAACATTATAAAAACTGAATGTGCATACAAATGAGCTGCTCTGTATACTGTCACTATGAAAATCAAAACATCTAACAGTGTATGATCATCTGTTTAATGTATTCCTGTTTATGTGAAATGTCACAAAGGGTCCTATTCAGATTATCTGTTTACTGTACGTCTGTCAGTGTTTAGATCAATTGATAC
Source organism: Polyodon spathula (assembly GCF_017654505.1). Lineage (NCBI taxonomy): Eukaryota > Metazoa > Chordata > Actinopteri > Acipenseriformes > Polyodontidae > Polyodon > Polyodon spathula. The sequence continues at coordinate 73,009,462 of NC_054534.1, forward strand.
ACCACAGTAACTTTTGTTTTTACAGTGCAACAAGCAAACTAGTTTTTGGGTGTAATTTGTGTGTAACTTAATTATCAGTATATGGTGTCAACTGACATATTTACAAAGGTGCCATTTAATGTGTTGCTGTCAACATGAGCAAAAAAAAAAAAAAAAAAAAAACATTTATACTATAATTGCACTTCACCAGGAAGATATTGTAATTTTAAAACGGCTTTTAAGGAAGTATTGTTGAACAAATCTGATTTCAGCACATCCAAAAATTCCTAAAACCATATCTTCTCATCTAAAGTCTGAATATGTTGTAGGAGTAATTCAGCAGCATAGGTTACAGATCTTCTATCTTAACAATTTCCTACACATCCACTTTGAATATAAGACAATGTTTATCACCTTTTTAAACTATTAAAATGTCAGCCACCTAAAAGATCAGTACATTTCATTAATTTTTACTACCCACGAACCTTTTTTATAGAAAAAGGTCCAGAAGCTTTAGAGAAATAAATGATCATACACTGATTTTCAAAGAAAAAGTAGACTTGATTTAATGCTAATATTAATTTATTTTATTTTCCATGTTTAAACCTTTACAGCTAAGGATAAAAGATTGAGATGTGTTCCTACGGCAGCTCCCCTGGAGGTTAGTGCTAGAGTGTGTCAAGGGTGTTATCAAGTGGCCCCCACTCTACACCACCTCATGTTTAAATATAAAAGGTTGAAATTAGTTACAATTTTTACTGAGAAAACAGGAGTTTTACAATTAGACTTACTTTCTTTTAAAAATATATAGTAAAACTACAGTGCATGAATTAAAGAGTTTTAAATTCATCCCAAGTGTTAAATGTAACTTATTTGAACTATAAATCAACAGTTTCTGTAGCAGTGCCAGTCAGGTATGTTTTGGCAGCAATTCAAAACCGGTCAAGCTAACTGGTTGTTATAAACTTTCCTCAGGCAAGTACTTGAAACCAACTTAGAAAGTGATGTCAGGAGTACATATGAAATACAGGAACGTCACACGCCCAAAAGTATAAAACATTACTGTAACCAATTTAATTGCTGGTTTCTCAAACCCACGCATTGAAAGAGACAACATAACTGGGTAATGATAATGTTGAAATCCCCAAAACGGGACTGAAAAGTAACATCTCCCAATTGTCAGTATACATATTGTATTGTGTGAGGTAACAGGTTCCCTAGTGGATGCACCATTCTACTACTACAGTACTATTTATTTTCTTTACTATATATATTACAACGGTTAGAAAGAATTGATAGCTAGTAACCCCCCACAATATATCGTCAATGTGCCCACTACACAAGGTACACAAAATAAATTTGAACCAGGCCATGTTTTGTAGGACAGAAACAAACTTTTGTTATTTCTAAACTAAATAAATATGGGATTTTATTTAAGACCTTACTGTAATCTTTCAAGTTTTTTTTTTTTTTTGTTAAAACTAGCTAAACAACCCAAATCATGATTTAAAATACCTGATAGGTGTCAAATTTTACAAAAAAAAAAAGTTTTCAAACATATATACTTTTTTTAACCATTCAGTAAACAAAGACCAAGCATCAACACTTCTAGTTTTGTAAATATGACAAACTTTTTTTTTTATTATTTATTTTTTGCATTACCTAATACTTCATAGAAATATTTTAAGTTTTTATCACCATCATTAAATGTGCCATTTGTGCTGACAGGAATAATAATAAAAAATGCACAAAACATGGGTCATTCCATTTGTGCTGACAGGAATAATAATAAAACAATGCATAAAACATGGGTCATTCCATGTGGAATCAACGGGGATCAAAAGAGCATCTCTTCACAATTGCATGAAAATTAGTAAGAAACTAACCTAGTTTTATTTTATTTTTTCCCCCCACTTTGTTCCCGAGATATGAGATTATAATGTTTTGGCTATTGCAGTCTTCAACAACTTCTGTTCCAATTAAGCTCCTTTACTCAAATATTGTAAAGTCACATTTCACCAGATCATAAAATCACTACAACCTCTGACCTACTGTCAATCACCTTTACCGGCCCCTATAGTCTCTTAAATAATACCCTCCAGTCCTGGCCATCTGGTATTAAAACAGCAAAACTGTGAAAGTTTAAAGGTCATACAAAAATCTCAAGAACTGAAGGTGGCAATGACATTCTGTTAGATATATCTACCACTAAAATACTTTCTTACAAGGTTAACTTAAAAAAATAAATAAATAAAAAAGTACAAAACATGTTTTTGAGCAAGTGTACGTTGTTTATATAACATATAGTATATAGTTTAATATATATATATATATATATATATATATATATATAAAGTTTATTTTCTTTATTTATTTATATAGCAGCTGTGTCCCAAAGCGCTTTACAATACAATAATCAAAAATAGAATACAGTAAAATTAAACAGATTACAGAAAAAATTGTAAAATGATAACAAGTAAAGGAACAATTCAATAATTAAAACCAACAAAATAGATTGATATAGATACATAGAATCAGGATTCAAAAGCCAATTTAAAAAAATAAAAATCTTAACTTAAAAACATTAAGTGACTCTGCTTCCCTTATGTCAGATGGCAATCTATTCCACACGCTTGGTGCGTTATAACTGAAAGCTCTTTCACCCTTTCTCTTTGTCTAAGTCTTTGGAATAGCAAGGCGGACAGAATTGTCTGACCTTGGAGCACAGATAGGTGCATATGGGGACAAGAGCTCTTTTAAATAATCAGGGGCCAGACCATGGAGCACCTTATAAGTTGGCAGGAAAATCTTAAAATCAATTCTAAAATGTATTGGAAGCCAATGAAGTGCAGCGAATACTGGCGCTATGTGGTGTCTTTTCTTTGTTCTACACCCTGGCTGCTGCATTTTGAACAAGTTGCAAACAGAATAAAATATGATTTGGTAGCCCAGATAACAGCATTGCCGTAATCCAGTTTAAATGGCATAAATGCATGAATTAACTTCTCAGTATCAGGCAGTGATAGAAAATACCTAATCTTAGCAACATTACGTAAATGATAAAAGGACAATTTTGTGACATATATACTTTTTTTAACCATTCAGTAAACAAAGACCAAGCATCAACACTTCTAGTTTTGTAAATATGACAAACTTTTTTTTTTATTATTTATTTTTTGCATTACCTAATACTTCATAGAAATATTTTAAGTTTTTATCACCATCATTAAATGTGCCATTTGTGCTGACAGGAATAATAATAAAAAATGCACAAAACATGGGTCATTCCATTTGTGCTGACAGGAATAATAATAAAACAATGCATAAAACATGGGTCATTCCATGTGGAATCAACGGGGATCAAAAGAGCATCTCTTCACAATTGCATGAAAATTAGTAAGAAACTAACCTAGTTTTATTTTATTTTTTCCCCCCACTTTGTTCCCGAGATATGAGATTATAATGTTTTGGCTATTGCAGTCTTCAACAACTTCTGTTCCAATTAAGCTCCTTTACTCAAATATTGTAAAGTCACATTTCACCAGATCATAAAATCACTACAACCTCTGACCTACTGTCAATCACCTTTACCGGCCCCTATAGTCTCTTAAATAATACCCTCCAGTCCTGGCCAGTTCATGTTTTTCTAGCCGGCCTTGCGCAGGTAGCCGTTGAACACCCATGGACAAGGCGTCCCGCCAAATGTATCTTTCATTCAGGCCCTGATCACAGTTCATTAAATCTTGCAATTGCAATCAATAAATCATTCATTGTGTATTCTCCGTGTTGAAATGGCATTTCAGCTCCACAAAACAGCATCACCTGTTGACAGGTTACAGTCTCATCATGACTTTCCATAGGAGCACCGACTTGTTTAGAACAGTTCAATCTCAGTAACATGAATGACTGTAAACTATGGAGCACCATTTGTGCTAAAACTATAGCCGTTAGTTTGTCAAAATTAAACAGATTACAGAAAAAATTGTAAAATGATAACAAGTAAAGGAACAATTCAATAATTAAAACCAACAAAATAGATTGATATAGATACATAGAATCAGGATTCAAAAGCCAATTTAAAAAAATAAAAATCTTAACTTAAAAACATTAAGTGACTCTGCTTCCCTTATGTCAGATGGCAATCTATTCCACACGCTTGGTGCGTTATAACTGAAAGCTCTTTCACCCTTTCTCTTTGTCTAAGTCTTTGGAATAGCAAGGCGGACAGAATTGTCTGACCTTGGAGCACAGATAGGTGCATATGGGGACAAGAGCTCTTTTAAATAATCAGGGGCCAGACCATGGAGCACCTTATAAGTTGGCAGGAAAATCTTAAAATCAATTCTAAAATGTATTGGAAGCCAATGAAGTGCAGCGAATACTGGCGCTATGTGGTGTCTTTTCTTTGTTCTACACCCTGGCTGCTGCATTTTGAACAAGAGTCTTTAGAGCGATGTTTCTGCACATGCGCCAACGAACGGGACAGTGCTCAGAAAGCAGCATTTTTCATAATAACTATGTATTGTCATAATTTGCTAATGTTGCCATTATCTTCAAAAGGCCTTGGGCAAATGTGAAATCTACTTCAAAAGTTTTATGCATTTTTTTAACATGGCGAAAACCAGCAACATTTCGTACGCCTGCATTGACTCTCCATAGAATTTTTTTTTTGGACAAATTGACCAATTCACAAATTCACAAACAAATTGACAAATTAACAAACAAATTGACAAACTAACGGCCGGATAATTTTGGCACAAATGGCGGAACATAGTAAACAATGTAAATCGCATTTTAGGCAACACATTTTTTATCAATAATAATAATAATAATTCATGATAAGTCATCACAAAGCACTGTACATAAAAGAAAAAAAAAAACAATAAGAAATCAGGGCTATTCCATGGACATGTAACATGTTTACATTGGTAGTCATTGTGGTAATGGTGCATCTTAATACACAATTTTACACATCAAGTACAAGTTCAATTTTACACTGAACACGTTCATGAAATTTGTCAGTTAAATTTCAGCAAATCAATGATGGTACTAAGATGCTGCAGTTGCAATAAAAACATAATTCTCTCCTGAAATTAAACATGGCCAGAGATCAATTACAATAAAATGTATTAATGCAAAGATGATCAAGATTAATTTTATACAGATTCAAAGGCACCCTCACAAAATTGAACCCAGGTGTGTTGATTTGTCACCATTTAGTATTTACAAGAATTCCATTACTTTATCTGAATTTATTTATTTGAAAAGCCTCTGGCTTTATTCCCAGGAATAATTTATGACCTAAGCGTGCATTTTTTGTAAACACAACAGGATATTCTGCAACCCTTTAAAGCATAAAACAGCAGCTACTCAGAGCACCCTGAGAATTCAGTACAGTATTTGTAGCCCATCTTGGTGGTGTTTGTAATGGCGAGTACCCTTACTATTAAAAAAAACTAAAATGCATGAATTATAAAGTACAATTATATAATTGCACGCACAGTGAAGCCTAAAAGACAAAGGCTCCTTTAGTCTAGGTAATAACAGACAAATCATTTCATTAGAGAAGTATCAAACATAACAATAAACATGTTTTTGACAGTTCTATTTTATAGTACCGTGTCCCTAAATTAAGTATGTATGGAAAAAGAAAGGTCTCCCGCAATAGTAATATGTTACATATTTTATATCTTTTGACAGCTCTGCAGTTGTTGCACTCTATTATCATAATACCATAAATGTTCAATATGAAAAATTGACAGGTTTATTTGAGAAGTGTTTTAGCAAATCTTAGCATGAAGTCCTGTGTTGAAGGACTTAGAAATACAGTTGCTTTTTTAGGGGAGTTTTCTACACTACTCTGTTCCACTAATTCAGTTTCTTCTGCATTTGAGGGGCTGCCAGACCCAGTACTGCTCTCATCACTGAAGGCAAGAGAAGTCCAGCAGCTTATGCTTTTAATTGTGTCACCTGTATCAGTAGCTTCCCTGCCTTTAGTCAAAACATCATCCTCTGAAATAGCAGATGCACTGTGCTCAGCTAGAACATGACTTTCATATACAGTGATATCACCCAAGCTGCCGGTGGTGCTGGAGACCTCATTTTTATTGCTGCTGTCGCCCTGGTAACTTGCTTCTGCTGTTTGATCACTTCCAATTCCAGTATAAGATCTTGTTTCACTGACATGTTCATGCCAGGGATGAAAGTGATCATTTTCCTTCTCTGCTTGATCACTTGTTTCCCCAACATGATCACTTGCTTCTACTGCATGATCACTGGCACTGTCAATAGGGATCGATGTCCTGCCTTTTCCCTGCTTCTGTGGCGCTTGCATTTTTTCTTTCGTTTATGCTTCTTGTTACAGCGTCTACTCTCTCCTGTTGCCTTCCCGTCATAGACTATTTCCACACTCAGACTTCTGCTCTTCTTCCGAGACTTTTTGTGATGCCACTCACTGCTCCCACTCTTTTCCAGAAGGCTGCATGAACGTGATGTGTAGGACTTTGTGGTCACTTCTTTTGATGTGCCTTCCAGATGACGGGTTTTGTATTTTCTTTTCCTACTGGGTTTATCACACCTGGATCTCCAACGGGCAGAAAGGGAAGCCCTGGAACTGCTGCTAGAGATGCTACTCGACCTTCATCTTTCCCTATGGTGGTAATCCTGGTGGCTGCTGCTGCTTCTGTTGGTTCTACTGTTTGAATGAGATCTGGCCCTATAATCTGGGCTCACATAGTAACTTTCACAATAGGACCGCTTTTGAATGTACAATGAATCCCCCTGTCCCTGCTGTAATGGCTGTAGGAGTCCAAGTGGTATGAATAGGATTTTTCATGACTGTGCCTGACATAACTGTTGTTGTTATGTCTGCTCCGTTGCCACCCCATGTCTCTTGAAGGGGGATAGTCCCTGCTGCATGATCTTGATTGCTGCCTTCCTCTTGAAAGTGTACTGTCACTGTTCAGTGATGTTGTCGTGCTTTTTATTGGCCAACTGTTCTCTGTGCTTTTGTTCTTCTGTCTGGATCTTTCTTTACTCCTCAATCGGTCTCGCCTGTGGTGCCTTCTGTCGTCATGCGCATGCATCCCTTTGCTGCAAATATTGCTGGTGTCGGTCCCTCTTGAATTCTTGTCTCTGTTGGAAGGCCTATGCGTAGGAGAATGCCTGGCCTTGTCTGGCAAATTCGACTGGTCTCTGTCCTTACTGGCTTCTTTCTTATTGGATGTTTTATGCCCATGAGGGGACTTGTCTTTGGACACAACAGAACACACAGAGGAAGGAGGACTGCTGATGCTTGGAAATCGCAAGTGCTGTGGTTGAGCAGGGACCTCTGTGCTTTCATTGTGGACAGACTCCTCAGAGTCAGAAGACAGTTGGACAAGCTCAGGTGTCCTTTCAGCCAGGGGCTTGACAAAGCCCACAATAACACAGTCTTCATCAGTGGAAGATGCATCGGCCCCTTCATTGGCTGATGGATCAGTCTTAACTTGAGCACTTTCCTGCACTGAAGGCCTTATCTGTCCTTCCTCATCACCACTGGTCACAGATTCAGATTCATGGACAGAAAACATTGCTGGCTGCACCTGCTCCATTGCCGAGCAAGATGGGCCAGGAGTTTCATCATCCCAGGAAGCCTGGCTGAGACCACTGCCAGCCATGGAATGCGTCCCTTGATCCTCTTCAATGTCAGCTTCATCAGTCGAAATACTGATGACTGAAAATTCTGAACTGCTCCATTCCTCATAGGACACCGCTGCACAGTCATAAACAGGATGCTGATCATAAGCACCCATATTGTAAGGAGCCCGAGCAAAGCTGATGAACTCAGTCTGGGCTCGCCTCCTTGCTGCAAGTTGCAGCTTCATGCGTTGAACTCCGCGATCACGCTGGGGAGGAGCATTTCCGGTCAGCCCTTCAAACAAAATTCCATTGTCTGGGGGTGGGGAAGTCCTTCTTGACATTATTGTGCGATACCTGTGCCTGTCATGACTGCCAAAGGAACCATTCTCAGTCGGTCGTAAAACTAATTCTTTAAAGTCGTTCTCTGCTTCTGTGGTGCGGTAGACCGAATCAAAGGGCTGCCTGCAGAGCGGGCACTCTGCTTTGTTTTTCCACCATTCATGGATGCATCGATAACAAAACTTGTGCAGACAGCGGTCCAGGTAGGCCACGTTATTGAATCTGTCCAGGCAAATGGGGCACTTGGAATCAGGAGAGGCTTCTGCAGACACCGTCTGTGAAAATTTACTTGATCCACCTTTGGGTATACTTTTTTTTGTGCATTCTCAGCTGCTTCTTTGTAGATGCCATGATCTGTATATAACCTAAAAAAAAAAAAAAATTTAAATCAATGAATGAAAACTTTTTTTTTTTTTAAGGTTTTTCATAAATATTGATTACATACTAAAAACCTTAGGGCGCCAATTCAGTAGTTTTTTTGTACTGTACTCGTTAAATATTTTTTATTTATTTTAGATATATATATATATACCCACACATACACACGCTCCCTTGAGAAAGATATCTACAACATATTGAAACGTTGGGCAGCTGGCTCTCTTTTACCCCATAGCCATTGTATCATTTCAAATTCAAAGTGCTGGAATAAAGAGCCAAAACAACATAAAATGTGTCACTGTCCAAATACTTTTGGAGTTCACTCTGTGTGTGTGTGTGTGTGAGAGAACGAAAAGAGAACGGGAAAGAGTGTGTATATATATATATATATATATATATATATATATATATATATATATATATATATATAGCCTGATCGGTACTTTTATACATGAACTATTTTATACATGATATTCAATGTAATAAATAAGTATACTGTTATACAGCCCACAACCCTTAGATTGATACAAGTTGGAAGAGTAAAATACAAAGACTAGTAATTTTCTGAATGGTACATAATTTAATCAGTACTCAATAAACCACTAAAAAAAACCATTTCAGAACAAGGTTATGATTTATTTATTTATTAAATCAGTTTTTTGTCTATAAATCAGGTTTAAAAAAAGGTGTTTATCGCTTAATTTCTGCACCTTCGCTAACACTATCTCTGTGTAATACTCTGAAATTAAACATATCTATATTTTAATATGCTTCCATTTAAAATACATTTGAACTATTTTGACGCAGAGTTTGGTAAATCCTAGCAACGTCTGATCCTCCAGGGGGAACTAAATAAAAGGCAGGGGAAAGACCAGCGATGCCTGCTGACTGTGGAGTGAAGCCTGGGGTTTCAGGTGGAGTGATGTAGGGGACCAGGCGAAAAACTGTGCCTGGTGGTGCACCGACCTGGTCTATAGGCCCATCGCTTGGAGGTCCAGACACCCCAACTAGGAGCACAGGGCAAGGGACCACCCTCACTGGCTCTGGAGTGGTTCACAGGGGTGGTGGTTGGGGCTGTGGTGTCGTTGAGCTCCTCACCTCCCACTTCTCTGTAGCCGGCAGCAGCACTCCTTGCTGCTGCGACTCTTGCTACAGCGGTTGCACTCTCTCTGTGGTGCCGGCCATTTCACTCTTGCCAAGACCAACTCAAGTTCCGGCACCTCTGGTTCTTGTGTGGGCAACCCCACTTCTTGCCTCCATCTGGTTGCTTTCTGTCCATATATTTTCAGATGAAAGCAATCCTATTATTATTTAGTAACAGAATGAGACTGGCATCTAAGCCCTCGCTAAGGAGAACTTTATTTATGCAAAAAAGGAGGTTTTATTTGTGTGTTTTTATTTATTCGTATTGTAGCGATGAGGAGCGCGTGGAAATCAGAATATAAAACAATTAAATGACATGATGGCGGTTCTGAAAAAATTTAATAAACCAATCCGTGTCCCTCAAGACACTCTTAGAATGACAAGTTGCTTTTGAAAAGACAAAATAAACCATTTTAGTTTGATGTTATCAGGTTACAAAACAGTACTGTATCCACTGTGAACAAATCACTATCGGTGCCAAGAAGGTGTTCTTTTAGGCAATGTTCCTGGTCCTTTAGCCAGAACATTTACAATGATACAAATCTGTTTCACCACAAGGGTGTTTCCTTAGGTGACGTGTTCGCTTAAGAGGTGTTCCTATATGCAGAGACTACTGTACAACAAATCAGTTGCAAATGTTGCCCTGTTTTGCTCTGTATACAAGAATGCACCAAGAATAATGTTATGAAGTAGAAAAACATATACAGGACAACTACCAAGCTTTTTGCTCCAGGGCAAAATTTCTAACTATAAATTAGCTCCAGCTAATTTTCCAATATTCATTTTATTTGAAGACATTGTATTCTGGGAGATGTAGTTGTTAGTGGAAGTTTTAGGGGAGGCAGACAAGTTGTGCAGCAAAACTGCTATGCACATTTTTACGCATTCAGTTTTAATTTAGTGTGTATTTCTGCGATCACCATGGCATGACACAAAACAGTTGTGTGATCACTTACTTACGTCCTTGCTTCTTATAGCTAAAATATATCACACCCATTGTTGCTGAATGATCCCAGCAGTTATGAAGTTTTCAGAAACCAGAAGAGATAGTGGGATACCTGAGACCGGATGTCTCGGGTTAGCTGGACACACTGAACGCCACACGGTATAAACCTGACGAATTGACGATACCCCCTGGCGACTTGGAGAGGCACCAGTAAGCATAAATATCCTGGATTGTGGACCTTCAAGTTATATAATATATATTATATATATATAGATAATATATATAATATATAATATATCTATATATATATATATATATATATATATATATCCTGATAGAGCTGAGGTCAGACTTTGTAAAGCAAAATGCAACCCAAAAAATAAGCATAAGTTAATAATAATACAAATAAACAGCAAAATCTATTTTTATTTATTATTGGTAATAACGAATGTATTAACGCTGGTGGCGCTGTGAGCAGTGTTAACGAAATGTTTGGCACCGTGTTGGTAACTCTTCTTTAATCTACACGTTTGTTTGCCGCCTTGTTTATTTCCAGGTAACTCGCTTTGTGTTGCTACAACAAGGATAGTATTGCTAGGGAATGACTGAGGCTACTTCTGGCGTTTCCAGACTCGATAGCCCTAAGCAACTTTTTAAATGATTAATGTCAGCGAACGTGTACTCGACAGGGTACTGTCTTTGGTAAGTACTGTACCACATTTATCAGACAGAAGTGGCACAACACTCTTACGAAGAATTTATTTATTTATTTATTTTAAAGACTGTGGTATACCGAATAAATAAATAAACTTTTGGGTGAGGCGCCCTACGTCATTTTAATTAAGGTCACAGTGTGTCAGTTGCAGCGTACCGGTGGTGCGCGCCCCCTATGAGAGTGTTTTTTGTTTTTTAAAGACAGAACATTTTAAATAAATACAGTACATCAGGTCCAAGTTCTTAAATTTCAAGTAAGCCGTTGACGATGACTAAGACTTGTAGAAAAGGAGAAAACATGTTTTGAAGTGGCGAATGTCAGTCAAACTGCAGTGAACAGAGCCGAAATGGCGGCTTCCAAGTGTAAAAAAAATATATATATATATATATATATATATATATATATATATATATATATATATATATATATATATATCTGTTAGGTTAATTGTTGAATCAACAAGTGTAACAAGTATTATTTCATGGATTTATTTGTTAGAAATGTTAGCTAATTGTTGACACGCTAAATGTAAAACAAGACTTAAATTCACGATTTGTCAGAAACCCAGATTTAGCGTGTCCGCTAAATGTTGATTCGCCAAGTGTAAAAAAAATAATAAAAAATTTAAAATGTGGAATTTGTGATACATCTTTTCAACATTTGTTATACCTGAAAGTACAAATTTCAAAACTTAATGTGTTTGTAAACATGTATTTCGCTTAATCTGGACTTTTTTTGTGGTTAAATCGAGGAAAAAAATGCGATTTACATTAAATCTGGAAAAAAAAAACTTACTTTATAATATATATATATAATATATATATAATATATAATATTATATCTATTATATATAATATATGAATATATATATATATATAAACGTTTTAGAACTATGCATAGTTCAGGGGATTAAAAAGACAACGTAACGTTCATATATATATACTAACTTAATACACTAACTTAAACTTGTTTTCATTGCGTTTTAAAGAGTTTACTTTTATGCCTGCTATGTTGTATTCTAGATAAGACTAATTCGTTTTTTTTTTTGTTGTTGTTGTTGTTTGTTTTTACCTATTCCTAGTAAGATGATTATTTGTTCATGTAATGTTGAGAAGTAGAACACCTGCTGTGTATATATACATCTAAACTTCTGATTTTCACTGCAGATACTTCTCGTCATAGTGGTTCTGTCATGGGGATATGTCATCTATGCAACAAGAATCGCAGCGAAGTGGCAACTGGAAAACACATTCAAGACCACAAACTGAACTCTCGATTTGGAGCTGAATATAATCTCGAATGAAACCAGAAATATCAGAAAGATGTGTCAAACTCAATGTTTAAAAAAATAATATATATAAATATATAAAAAAAAAAAAAAAATATATATATATATATATATATATATATATATATTAAATATTGTGCATGTAAAATAAAACCGTTTTGTACACTGTGTACATTAGTATTTTTGACATGTTTCTGTGATGAACAGAGCGGGGCAAGCGCCACAGAATGGACAAAACAGTACAGCCTGACTCGGGGAATTTCACCCTCAGAATAAACGGTAGTTTAAAACACGTCTCTTCAGAAGGAGCACACAAACTACATCGATTAAAAAATATTTCCAGGTTTTATTTGGAGAGGACGCTGAATATGCACAATAACAAACAATTACTACTAACAAACGTGCAACACATTGCTATTATAATTAATGTGCAAATCATTTATCAAGTAATCATATTGCGAGCTAGTGTCTAGTCCTATTACAGGAATTTAACAAAAACAGTCAGCAGGCTGTTCGGACAGTATCAAGCGTGTGGTGGTCCAAGAGTAGCCGGCCACGTAATTTAAACAAACTTGTTGTTTTGAAACAATAAGTTCTAAACTAGTAAGTCCATTTAAGGATTTCACGACAACCAACGAAGGCTGCAGCCCACTAGAAGATAATAATCAAATAGGCTTACTCGCGTCTCATACTTAAATATTACCGCCACTACTCGCAGACCACACAAAATCCTTTTAACCCTATGCTGCCTGCAAGGATTGACCATGTTTGGTCATAAATATGAACGCTTTGTGTTTAAGTGCTTGTAGTTTTGGAACCTTAAATCGGAAATTAAAACCCAGTACACCTACAGAAAGGCATTAAGTAGATCTTTCCAATTTCAACCTTGAAATATGAAAAATAACAGTTGTTTACCCTTTTATTTTTATTTGAAATGGGGAAAAATACAAATAAAAAGGTTCACACCTTTAGGAACTGTTTAACACTTCGATATGTGTGAAATCCTTGACAAATTGTGAAGCTAGACATACTCAAGTTATGTTTATATAGATATATATATATATAAACAAACTTAGAGTATGTTATAGCTTCACAATTTGTCAAGGATTTCAAATCTGAAATCATTATTGAAATATCTTGTACTGTTGCAGAACTAGGTAAGGTTTTGTAATGCATGGTATTTTACAAAAATCAACCCCCGAAATAGCAAATGTAAAATACTAAAATATAATTTTAAAAATTGCCCTCCTCTTAAAGGAAACAAAATAAAATGTTTTAATAACTAGATAAGACTGTCTTACCAGCAAATAAAACTCATTCTTACCAAAATGAAGCATTCAAAAGGATTTGGTTGAATTATACTGTGGATTTTTTTTTTTTTTTTTTTTTTTTTTTTTTTTTTAATTAATTCTTCTTAGCCATATATCCTTAACAAGTACAGACATATTATTTTTAAGCACACTGCCCAATAACATGCAATAAATAAATAGAGCATTACAAATCAGGCTTTTATTTACAACATATAATTTAGAATTTCCTGACACAAAGCTAAAAATGACAACAGATATAAAATTTTAAAAAGCACTGGATGCGGTGCCCTATGTCATTTTAACAGTCACCCCCCAAAAAAAAATAATTCAAAAGAAATCCATTAACTTGCAAGGAACAGCTTGGGTTTAACTTCTACAATACCATACAGTCTTTTCTGCAATAAAGAAACAAATAATGCAAGCTTTGGTTATACGGTGCCTTTAGGAAGTATTCACCCCCCCCCCCCCCCAATGTTTTCAACTTGTTGAAATCTTGATGCATTTAAATTGGATTTTTTTCCCCTTGATTTACACACCTTACTCAACACTTTCAATGTGTGAAAAAAATTGGGGCAGGGGGAGTGAAAAACAAATTAATAAAAAAAAAAAATGAAATCTTCATTAGATAAGTATTCACTCCCTTTGCTGTGACACTCCTAAATAAGCTCAGGTGCAACCAATTGCTTTCAGAATTCACACAGTAAGTTAAATGGAGCCATCTGTGTGCAATAAAAGTAGTTCACATGATTTCAGATTAAATACACCTGTAAATACACCCTCTGTAAGGTCTCACAGTTGGGTAGTGCATTCAAAGCAATGATACTATAGATCAGGAGAGGGGTATATAAAGATTTCAAAAGCACTGAATACCCCTTGGAGCAATCAAGTCGATCATTAAGAAGTGGAAGGTATACGGCACCACCCAGAATTTGCTTAGAGCAGGCCATCCTCCCAAACTGAGCAGCCAGTTAAGAAGGGCATTGGTCAGAGAAGCCACGAAGAGGCCAATGGCAACTCTGAAAGACATACAGCGTTCCATGGCTGAGATAGGAGAAACTGTCCATGTGTCAACAATAGCTGAGGTACTCCACAAATCTGGCCTGGGTGGAACAGTGGCAAGAAGGAAGCCATTTCTGAAAAATGCTCATGTAAAATCTCTCTTGGAATTTGCAAAAAGGCATGTGGGAGACTCTGAAAAGATGTGGTATTCTGTGGGATGCAAAAAAAATTTGGCCTAAATGCAAAGGTTATGTCTAAATCACCCAGGTAACACCATCCCTACTGTGAAGCATGGTGGTACCAGTATCATGCTATGGGGATGCTTTTCATCAGCAGGGACTGGGAAGCTTGTTAGGGTAGAGGGCAAAATGGATGGAGCTAAATACAGGTAAATCCTTGAGGAAAACCTGCTTCCGTCTACAAAAGACCTAAGACTGGGACGGAGATTCACCTTTCAGCAGGACAATGACCTCAAGCATACAGCTAAAGCGACACTGGAGTGGCTTAAAAACAAGAAAAACAAGTATTTACAGTATAATCGTAAATCTCGAAAAACTACTCACTTCTGAATCTTTTATAGTCATTTTTGTATTACTTTAGTATAAATACATGTTAATTTGGATTCATATGTTGTTTTTTTCTGACTTTATGTGAATGAAAAGACACACATTTGCCCGTCTTCCCATTGGAAATAGTGATATTTTGAAATATCACTGTTCTGGTCACAAAAGCAAAGTTTGTGGGGAACAATAGCCATTTTCTATACTTTTGAGGCATAAGCAATTAGGAAATAACACTTACTACCCAGGAACAAAAAAAAAAAAAATTGTTACATGGTGTTACCAGAGAGCTAACTACATACATTAACATATTGCTAACTACATTAACACATTGCTAACTACCTACATTATAAGACAGCTAACAACCTTACCAGATTGCTAACTACCAACATTATCAGAGAGCTAACTATCTACATTAACAGATAGCTAACTACCTTCATTATCTAACCAAGACATTTCACATTTCAGGGTTTTTTTTTTGTTTGTTTGTTTTTTGTCATTATTGTTTCAC
Source organism: Polyodon spathula (assembly GCF_017654505.1). Classification (NCBI taxonomy): domain Eukaryota; kingdom Metazoa; phylum Chordata; class Actinopteri; order Acipenseriformes; family Polyodontidae; genus Polyodon; species Polyodon spathula. The sequence goes on from NC_054534.1 coordinate 73,025,250, forward strand.
AATAAAAATGATTTTGCCTCTTTGAAGTGTTGAGTAGATTGTGTAAATCAGAGGAAACACAACAAATTAAAAACGTCTAAGGGTGGGGGGTGAATACTTACAATAGGCAGGCACTGTAAACGGTAAAGCAAATCAGTACATTTTACCAGGCAGCTTGGTGGTCCAGTGACTTAAAAAAAAAAAAAAAAAAGAAAAAAAAAAAAAAAAAAAGGTCTGATATCAGGAGGTCCCCGGTTCAAATCCAAGCTCAGGCACTAACTCACTGTGTGACCCCAAGCAAGTCACTTAACCTCCTTGTGCTCCGTCCTCGGATGAGATGAAAACTGAGGTGCTGTTGTAGTCTCTAGTCTCTGTCGCTTTGGATAAAAGTGTTTGCTAAATGACCAATTAATAATAATAATAATAATAATAATAATAATAATAATTACAACTTTATATACTATAAATCTGTAAAAATAAATACAAATTACTTTTACATAGTAATTATCCTATTTAATTCAAGCAAAAGAAAAACAATGCATAAATTACATCTGAAATAACACATTCTTTTGTACAGAAGATCCAAGGTGAGTTGATGTATTTACAGCATGACAGATTACTCTCTGTCCATAGTATACACCAAACTTTGATATAACATATTTGGCAATGGGAAGGACATTGTTATTTTTGGATATTAAGGTGGTAAGTTTGACTAATCAGACAGTGTGTGGTGACTGTTTATGTTGGTTAGATACATTTCAATTCAGCCTCATAGTGCACCTCTGTTCATTGAGATGCCTTTACACATTGTTACTGTTAAATTATGCAACTATGGTCCACTTGCTTATGATAATCCTTAACTTACTAACATTTAAAACTTACCTTTCACAGCATGCGTTTGAATGGATTCAGAAAATTGCATATCCCTGAAAATATCACAGTGGTGTCCAACCCATTCACAGATGTGTTTATTCAAAACAAACCATTCCAAAATGAAGTATACTATACAAGCAAAGAACCAAACGAAACAATCTTCAACAAAACCATATTTCTAGTGCCAATGAGTTACTTACAGAAAGATTGTATTTTACATAGTAATGCGCCACCCAAGCAGGTATTAATAGCCGAGTAAAAGTCCACCACCTAGCATTGCAGCCTTTGAAGGTCTGAAAAGAAAATTAAACATAAAATGGCACTTACTTACATTGTTTTGTTAGCCCTATGCATAGTTCAGAGACTAAAAAGAGACAACAGTTAAGTTCATATCAAATATACACTAACTTGTCTGTTAAACACGGTGCAATATATATTATGATTTTGGGAATATTGAGTATACTTGGTACCGGAAAGCACGCTTCCCGTATTATCCTGACACTGACAGAAGACACATGGAAATCCACACGAGTCAATTCATATGACAAAAAATACGACTACTGCTTTAATTACCAAGCAGCTACGGCGCATTTGTAAATGCTTCACAAACTCACCTAAATCCTCCACAAGCTCTTGGGCTGCAGAAATCCATACCGGAATTAGCCACAAGTCCGTTTTTGAGGGGGCATGACAGGCTCACGGGGGCTCAGCTTCTGATACTTCATCCACTTCTTTCACTGTGTGTCAGCGGCTTAGTTGTGTCAAGCGGAGCTTCTCTTTGGTGGTGTAACCAGACATTTTGAAGTTGACAAAAAATAAATAAATAAATAAATAAATAAGTTACAGAGATTTTGACCTTACAATAACACCACAGAGGTCACTAAAATTATGGTCTGTCGCTCACTGATGAGATCATAGCGTTGTCCTGGCTGTATTTTACCAAGATGGTTTCATCTTGCTTCGTGTAATATTTACAGTACAATTTCTAGGTTTGCAAAAAAAAAAAAAAAAAAAAAAAAAAACTTACCTATAGAGATGTATGAATTTCTTATGAATCTCATTAACTATGATTGTATGTATACATTTTGCAACAGGTTGGGCATTCTAAATTGCTCACCAGGTAAACGTTTGCTATTTTGGTACGTTTCCGTCTAAACCACCATATCTGTTTTTTGTTATGGACATGTAATACAAATACAGATGAAAACAAAACAGGCAGACATTTAAAAATGAAATCACAGGAGGTGGCAGGACCTGCCAATTTGAAATTATAACCCAGTCTTATCCTGATAGCAGAAACACATTTCTTACAAAAGTAATGAAGCATGTACTTTTATAGTTGTCCTTGACTATAAATAGATTTTTACTTTTAGAAAATACAATAATCTTATTTTTTGAAGTATTCTTAATGTCTGTTACCGTTATTTTTATAGACACCTATAGGGGCTGATGTGAGGATAGGCATAGTGTTAACAATTGCGTCTGCAAAATCCAAACAGCCTAGCGGCCAGACAATTATTTTGCACTGCGGCCTGTGTAAGTGAGCAATGCAACTTACTCAACACGCACAAATAATGAGCTGTGATCATGATGATGAGGGTCGCAATGAGCACCGCCTGTGCATAGGGGTATTTAGAGGCCGCAGTTACTGCCCAGAGGTGAGGTGAGTTAGGAGTACAGACAGCAGTAGAGGATGTATGAGATTTGTGGAGTATGAAAATCAAAACAAATTAAAAAAAAAAACAACATCAGTTATGCTACCAAAGAGGTCATATGGTTCTCTACAGTGGAGAAAGTCAATGCTGTCGGTGTTACCAGGAGGACAATGAACCAGGTGATGAACAGGTGAAATTCAGCTATTAGGTCTAGGATGACCTGTGGAGTGAGACAATGACATCTTACCACTGCATCCTTCAGTACCCCAAGCAAAGAGACTGGGTTAGAATATGCAGGGTCTTCTTCATCTTGCCCTTCTCCTCCGAAGGAGCATCAGGAAGTGTACCACAGCAGCCATCCTGAGGCAAATGACATGTCTCTGAAGGTGTGTGGTTTTATACAGCTCTTAGTTACTTGCTTCTACAATGGTTTTTATTTTGTAAGGGGATGTTTTTGGAGGGTCAGCAGCCCAAGTGCAAGGTAAAATCTTTAAATCTATCTATAATGATTGTCCCCACTTAGTATTCCAGATCCCCGCCTGAACCCATGCTCTTCTCTTTGTAGTGAACACATTTCAATGTCATTTAAATGCATTATTGATGGCAAAGTGCTAATTTGATAGCAGGTGTAGAACGGCAGGTGAAAACTATTCTTTACATACGCCACATTTTTAGTGGCCGTTAAAGTCCCACTTTAAAGCCACTTAACACGTTTGCAAAATGCAGATTTTGGCCACAATGTGGGTGTTTTGCAGCTGCAAATGATTTTGCACGTATCCTTACATCAGCCCCATAGTCTTCTGTTATTTAAACTAATTACAGAACAATTTCATAAATTGTACCTGGTTTACACTTCTTCAAGTTACATAGGTCTCGTATGTGAAGTTAAAGAAAGTTCTCAGTGTCATCAGTTTCTGAAAATCTGTTACACTTCCTAGGTAATTTCACCTCGTGAGTATCTTCTGGGTCAAAGCCTGGCTCATTAATGACAGGAAAGGCATTGAACGGGAGGGGGCAATGTCATTCTCAAGGTGACCAAGGAAGTGCAACACTACCTGAAAGCATAGCCAGGGAACAAACTAGTGTAGTACAAGCTAAAACTGCACATCTAGTAATTATTGTATAACTAATGGAAGTGTACAACACACGATGTGTGAAATTATTTTGTTAGCTGCAATCACCTTAACTTGTGTTGTCTATAACAAATGTTATACGCTATGCATGTGTTCTGGTAGACAGTCTTTCCTGTGGTCCATATAGCACAGCTAATGATTTTCATGGTCGGACAGAATTTTCTCTTGACTGGAATTGTGTTTGGACGTTCATGGCTGTTTATTTGTCCACCTTAGAAACAAAGATTTTGGATTTTTCATTTTGGCGACATGCATCTTTAATTGAAACTCCAGTCAACCTGGCTCACTTGTGTGTGCAAAATATGACAGACGTATGTAATATTTTGTCCTGCACTTCTTTTTTTTATTATGGTTTTATGGGTAGCTGTTTTAGTATTAATGCTATTACACGTTTTTACCATTAGATGTCAGTCTATGAATACTAAGAACACATCCTTCTTTTACAACGTTGGCACTCTGATTTACACACACATATATTATAGCTTGCCTGGAGTGACTCAAGAAGTTTTATCTGAACAGGAAACCTTTCTACTAGTCATGCAACCAGCTTACTTGACTATACTCATTTTGCATTGTGACTGTTCCACTCGTCACATTTCCTCTTGCATTGCTTTGTAATTTTAGCCAATACATTACTGCAATTGTTCATATAATGGCCACATGGTCAGAAAGGAAGCACAAATCAACCAACAAAATCTCTATTTTGAATGAGCTCACTATTACCAGGAATGGGAAACTCTCCTGACAGGAGTTATTTTCTCTATCCAGATCTGACCGCTTGCTGCTTGCTAGGGTCCCCAAATGTTGCTACAACTGTTTAAATAACATACCTTTAATTTTACTTTTCATTGTGAACATCCTGACAACGTTTTACATTTATAACTTTTTAAAGTCTGTTTCAAAGCTGTTTTCAAAATGTCCACTCTAGTGCACTGGGGTTTGAGATCGGTCCTCTAAATCACTGCAGGAAGTGTTACCTGTTTCAAATTATACTGTATATTATACTGTGTTACCTGTTTGGCAATGTGGGCAATAATCCTTACGCTATCAGTGTACTAGAGTGGCCAGTTTGAAGAGAGCTTTGAAACAGACTTTAAATTATGTGTAAATAGTTGATAATATGATAATAAATGACAGGCACGTGCAACGCTACTTACTCATTAAACTATTGAATTAAATACTGTGAATATGAACCATAGAACAGTCAATGCATGCTCAGCCACGTTGTTGCAGTAAGATGTCCTTTTTACTAGCTCGGTAGCAAGTGCTTTTAGTTCCCTAAGGCACCTTGTGTTGGAAACTTGCATATCACAGGCACTTCATGACAGGAGTTATTATCACTATCTGGACAATCTTGGTTCCCCACTTACAGCAGTCTTCTCCTTTCCTCTCACTTTCAATCATTCCTTGATTAGCACCGGGGTGCCTGCTGACAGTCAGGTTGCTTATTAGTTATTTAAGCCAGTGGAAAGAAAAGTCAAGGGAATTTTTGTACAGTAGATACATGCACCGCTATGCCTTCAGAATGTAATGTAAAGATCATTTTGCTGCTAAAGTATATGTCTGACACTGATCATCCAAAAATGACCTGAGTTCATGTCCTAGCTGTACATGAATGAATAGAAACATTAACATTTGCTGTGGCTGTGGAGTAAAACAAATACAACATGAACACTGCAGTCTCCAGAAACAGATGTGTGCATCACTGCTGACAAAAATTAGGATATCAGGAAAAATAGCGCTATGCGAGTGATCTCTTTCACATTGTTATTGAACCCTTTCAGCCGATTCTGTGCTGTACGCTTTCGCTTCTTTGATGTGTTTTTGTTGCTTGCATGCACACTATTTAAATGGTAATGATATGGGTGATGGAGCCTGTGAGAGGTGCATTTGCACTCTGTTCTGTGCTTGTACATTTCATCTGCATAATCACATCAAGGGGATTTAAATTTAGATGTGCCCATCTTGACCTTCTTTTTTTCTATTGTGTATGATTAATTACAGACCTACATGGAAAACATCTTCCCTAATGTTTATGCTGCAACTGATGTGACCCAGACTTAGAACGATTCAAACTATTATCAGGGGAATTAGTACATATATTTAGGAAAAGTCAGGAAAGCACAGCTCTATATTCTAAAATTAAATTAAATTCTTAAATTCTAAAAAGGTGAAAATGACTGCCTTGGTTGATCTAGTGTTGAACAATGTGAAACACTTGTATTATATGTTCTCCTTTTTTCAGAAGAGCATTGATTACAATTTGTTTTCAATTAAGTTTTTATTGAATATTAAAGATAAGAATATTTTTGATAATGAAAATGTATTTTTTTTTAAATTAATACTCTGATTAAATCACTTGAACTCATTGTCTGCATCTTCAATCAACTATATAGTACTTTAAAAAAAATGCAATTTGAAAAGTCTACACAGTGGAAAATGAATTTCAGAAAAATTGTGCTAATTTTCTGCTTCTTTACATCTTCTATTAAAATCGAAAAAAAAAACAAAACTGAGTGATCCTTTTAGCAGCTTCTCTTGTCTGAAAAAACAGCCTTCTACTGCATACCTGTCAACACTGAGTTTTCCAAATAAGGGAGCTTTTCTAAACTGAAATCTTAAGCTGTATTCCCACAGAAAATGCAGGATCAGAATGCAGGCATACAGCTAATCCTCTTTATTACTTGGTAGAATGATAGACTGTGATACGGTGCTCCTTCTAATTGCTGAGTTCTGAGCCCTCGCAGTGCGGTTAAGGAGAGCCTGGGTTTGTTTTCCACTGCTGAGGCGAGCCATGCTACTGACGTCACACGCAACAAAAGACAGTTGTTATTAATTATTGTTATTAATTAACTCAGTTTGCCAAAACGTGCGCACACCGATGGTGTTCAAAAATGAATAGACCAACGGTACAGTTGTATCTTGTATTGCTGTATCAGTTGAAGGGTAAAAAGAAGGTATTAAAAATACAAAATACCCCATTTTAAGGATAGTTTTTTTCTAGAGTTGTTTTATGTTTGGGTGCTTGTGACAGAGATAGAATGATTCTTGGTAATAAATCTCCCTCCCAACCTTTGAGAGCGCTGTGTAAAGGGAACAAGATGGCCAGACAATTCATTCATAGGGTTAGGCGGAAGTCGGCCATCTAGAAAGGGGGCGGAGCTACGGCATGCTAAGTTATCGTCCTGGAAGGGAAACGATATGGCAGCTGCGGACTGGAGGAGCGGTTGCAATCGTTAACAAAGGGGTCATGATTGACAGTGTATAAGGGGACGTAGCTAGGTGATCTCTTCCTTTGTTATGGTTAGCGCTAACCCAGAAGGAGAACCATATTGTGTATCCTGAGTGTTTTTGTTTGTTATATTGTTATGTTTTTGTTTGTTCTGTTTGTTGTTATTAGACAGCTAACACAATCCAGAGCTGTTGCTACAGGTCAGCATAAAATCCGGACAACACTGCACATGTTTCACGATAAATTGTATTTGCACCACAAGCACTAAATCACTCATTGTGGACTTGTGTTTGTGTTTTGTGTTACGTGTGGGTGTTTAAGAACGGGACTACTATTATTATGGGACCAACCCGGGGATTAATGCAATAAACGCCACTGTATTGCCTGTTCTTATTGTTATTGTTAACCACTTTGCCACAAACCCATACCACCCTTCCTTAATTTTAACCTTACTTTGGGCCTTACAAAACTTCCTGTCCTTTTTTTCTGTATACCATATGTTCTGCCATTCATTAATAATCTCAATTATTTTATAATATGAATTTAAACCATACTGCACATCCATATCCACTTCCTCTTTCTTCACTGCTATTTTAGCTAATATATCCACCCTCTCATTCCCATATATTCCTTTATGAGCCGGAATCCATACTAAAATTACATCTCTCTTAGAAGCCGTTCAGTCGAGTACGACTCTAGGCCACTCTGTGGATCAATGTTCTCCATGTCTTCCGATCTCTCATGGCTTCTTTCAGTTCTGCTATGTTCAGTCCAGTATCTTTCTTGGTGGTATCTAGACAGTGAGTTCTTGGGCAGCCTCTTCCTCTTTTGCCTCGCATGATGTGACCAAAGTAGGAAGCTTTTGCTTTGTTATCTTGGCCTCCAGTGAGATTTTCGGTTTGATCAGTTCCAGAACTGCTTGGTTCGTTAGTCTGGCGGTCCACGATATGTGTAGCAGACACCTCCAGCACCACAGTTCAAATGCATCAATCTTTCGCCTGTCTGCCTTTTTCAGCGTCAAGGTTTCACAGCCATATGTTGCTATTGGGAAAACTATTGCACCGACCAATCTGCATTTGGTTGCCAGGCTGATGTCTTTGCTCTCCCAAATGTTGTTCATACTGACCATCGCATTTCTTCCAAGTGCCAGCCGTCTCTTGATGTCAGGGGTGCAGTTGCCATCTCGATCAATTTTGGAACCAAGAAAGATGAAATCTTCAACCACTTCAATTTCTTCATTGTTGATCTTGATTTTAACGTTTGCATTTTTTGCTGTTGTCATGATCTTTGTCTTCTTGATGTTCATGCACAGTTCAGCCTTCTCACTTTCTTCTTTGACTTTCATGATCAGATGTTCAAGATCCTTCTTGTTTTCAGCCAGCAGGGTGGTATCGTCGGCGTATTGGAGGTTGTTGATGTTTCTACCGCCTATTTTCACGCCAATCTTGGACTCATCCAGGCCTGTTTGCAGCATGACAGCTTCTGTGTACATGTTGAAAGCTGCTGGTGACAGGATGCATCCTTGGCATGTACCCTTTCCGATCTTGAACCAATCCATTTCTTCGTATGGCATTCGGACTATAGCTTCTTGATCTTGATAGAGTGATCTTATGAGCTCGGTCAGGTGTGGTGGTGTGCCCATTTCCTTCAGGCAGGTCCAGAGCTTGTTATGCTCAATTACATCGACCGCTTTCGAATAATCGATGAAACACATGTAAAGATCTTTCTGATACTCCCTGGTTTTTTCCATAATCCATCAAAGGTTGGCAATGTGATCAAGAGTGCCTCTGCCTTTCCTGAAGCCAGCTTGCACATCTGGCATTTCCCCATCGACGGTTGTACTCAAGCGTTGTCGGATGATCTTCAGAAGGATTTTGCTTGTGTGTGGTATCAGGGCTATGGTGCGGTAATTCGAGCAATCCTTTGTGTCACCCTTCTTCGGAATTGGGATGAATACTGATCTTTTCCATTCTTTCGGCCACTCACACATGCTCCATATGCTTTGACATAACACTGTTAATGCTGCCGCTGGTATGGGGTTGAACAATTCTGCTGGTATGCCGTCGATTCCTGGGCTTTTTGGTTGGCTGATTGCTTCATTGCCCATATGACTTCTTCCTCCAGAATATCTGGCTCCAGTTCCAGTGTCTTATTCTCCTCCGTCGGATGGTTCTGATGTTCACTTTCGTATAACTTCTCTGTGTATTCTTTCCACCGATCGCGTATTGCTTGCTGGTCATGCAATTCCTGGCCATTGCTCCCATGAGTTGTTGCCTTCCAAGCCTTGAATGCTGACCGTGCCCTCTTCACGTGGGTGTAGAGTTCTCGCGTGTGACCTTTCCTGCTCGCTTCCTCCATCTTCTGGCACTGTTCATTCCAGTAGTTCTCTTTGTCCTTTCTGGCCTCTCTTTGGAATTCTGCATTCAGCCTTCTGAAATCTTCTCTATTCCCAGTAGCTTTGGCCTTCCTTCTCTCTTCTGCGATGCTGATGGTCAAATCGGAAATCCACTGGGCTGATTTCGAAGGTTTCTTGTATGGGACATGTTCTAAGGCTGTTTCGATAATGCATGCTTTCACTTCTTCCCACAGTTCGTCTGGGTGTCTTTCTTCTGTAGCGAGGAGATCGAATCTGTTCTTTACTTCGACTGCGTAGCTGGGGCTGATCTTGTCTGTGTCGAATTTCTTTGCGGCTAACATTTGTTTGGTGTTGCAGAATTTGAGTTTGACTGTGGCTACCAGCAGTTGGTGATCTGATCCGCAATCAGCACCAGGGTATGTCTTCACAGCCAAGATCGCACTCTGCCACTTCTTCTGACACAGGATGTAGTCGATTTGGTTTCTGTGTTCTCCACTTGGTGATGTCCAGGTATACAGCTGCCGTTTGGGTTGTTCGAACCAAGTGTTAGTGATCATTAGCATACAAACCTAAAACCAGCATTCCAAAAATAAATACATTATTTCCTGCACTAAATATATTCTATCACCCTCCCCTCCATTTTTAATTGCCTTTAAACCTTATAAAGAATCTGAAAAGATTACTGCTCTGTTCACCTAGACATCTTGCAATGCAAGTATAATCCCTATCAATTCTGCTGTCATAATTGACACATCATCTGTAATACATAAATGCTTTCCCACCTGAAATTCCGGTAGATAATAAGCTATAATGATAATAATGCAACCCTGCTATTATCTGTATTTTTTGACCCATCTGTAAAAATTTTACAATAATTCTCCTAGTCATTCCCATCTCAATGCCTGTTTACAAAATTCACCTATGTCCTTTTCCTTCTCTTTTTCTTTCAACAGAGATATATCAATCAGAGGAGTTTTAAAACACCACAGACTGATATTAGATTGTACTGTTTTTAATCTCACCCTTCCTATACAATATCTCAATGTTTCCTGATCCTCAATATCTTTTTGAATTCTCACCCCAGTAGTTTTATCACACAGATTCTCTTTTCTCTTCATTACCTAATATTCCCAAAAAGGCTCAGAAATACTTTGCACAGGATTTCCATCTCCTTCACTCATTACCTTAACCCAATACCCAATTCTCTGCATTTTCCTTCTTAAATAGAGTGGCATTTCCAGAGTAACTACTTGCAATGCTGCTACCGGAGATGAATATAGTGCTCCACTACATACTCTATTATCCATAGCTTCTACCAAATCTACTTTTCACGAATTCTTACTGACCACCTCCTCATACACCATACATTTATAATCCAGTATTGGCCTAATCAGTGCTCTATAAATCATTAACATTTTCATACTTGATCCCCATACATTCCCTTATACACTCCTCAACAAATTCCTCCTTCCTTTACATCTAGCAACTATTTTGTCTTTCTGCTGTGTCCATTTCAATTTTTCATCCAACAAACCCCCCAGAAATTTAAACACTGGCATGTTAACTGTTGTCCATCAAACTCAATACTAATATCTCTCCTTCTTACGAGAAAAAATAACTCCCTCTGTTTTCAAAGTTGAAAATTTCACCCCCTATTTATTTGCCCATAAATGTATTTCTTTCAATTTACCATTTAATTTATCCACTATCCAAATTTCTATGTCCATGACTTGTTTTGTCCAAAATGAGTGTGCTAATTTGCAAGAGCATCTTCTATGTGGCTATTTATGGTAACAAAGTTTTGAAAAAGCCTGCTGTTGTCTTCTTTTAAATCATGCAGTGTTGGATTATTAGAAAAGGAAGTAAATGATATGATTAATTGAGTAATTTTTGTCTTAATTTATTTACATTTTAACTGGACTTTACACATAAGGTAGTTTCATTAGCATATGTTTGGAATATATTTGTGGAAATGGTTGGGTTAGGTCTCGGGCTCAAGTCGGGTCCGGATCGGGTTTTAAATGTAGGCCCGAGCAGACCTCTACACTGTACACTGCCTGAGCAGAGCGCTACACTATCACACAACAAATCTAAAGGACAAGCTATGGCACCTACTTTATAACAAGAAAAAAAACCTCTAAATTCAGTAAGCCCAAAAAAAGCCAAAATACACAACAACGTGGTATTGCAACATTATTCATTACACTGCACATATGTGGCAAATCATTAATACCATGTTGAAAGTAACATTTCAATTTCAACTTTCTTCTACTGCAAGTTAGCACACCAGTACTGTATATAAACACATATTATCAATCTCAATTTGTAAAGCAATGTTGATACTGAATATGTAACAGTCACACTTTTCATCATTTGTGTGACTTAAACTTTCGTGCAGAATACTTTGCAGTCTGTGAGTCAGATTTGCTGAACTAGTCACAACATATAAAGGTTTCTGGATATGTAACTTGATCTCCGTTTTTCCTCTGGCAACCAAAGATGTATATTAATTGAAGCTCTGGTTTTCTGAGCATCACTGGCTTTTTGGTGTTTTTGTGATCTCTTTACTCACCACAAATATCACTCTTGCTCCCATGTTTCACCATAAAATTAGTCCTACATAGTTTACAGAAAATATGCCTTTTTCCAATGTTGCTTCAAATTATGTAAGGATGTGTTGTTGTCCAAGAAGCTTGAAATTTGCGTTAATATTTTATTTTAATTTTTTTACCGGGAGGGCTTATCGCACGTGAAGCCATCGTAGATGGTGAAGTATGGTACAGCTTGCCTTGCGTTCTCAATGCATGTCTGCCACTGGCACAGATGGGGATTGCAGTAACCAAAGACCCTACACGACTTTTGCAGAAATTAAAGATTTTCTGACATAAAGGGGGTTAACAGTAGTTTTGAGAAAAATACGTGAGGAAATCCAGAAAATTGTGTCTAAAAAATGGGAGATTCCAGGCAAATAAGGGAAATTGACAGGTGTGATACTGTAAGTGTGTTGCTAGACTCTGAATGTAGTCAGTAAGCATCCTCTGAAGAAAGTCCATGTTGTGATTCAGCCTCCACCAAGCAGACACATTGAAATGTATTGGTTTGAAAACAATGTAGTAGTTAGGGGTACCACACTCTGCAGGACCCCCAGTATAGTGTTGTTTGGTTGAGGTGGTGGGCGGGTTGCTCAGTTGGAGGGTAGGGAACCACTATCCTTTACAATTTAAAAAGCCCCTCGTTTTTATATTGACGTCATTCACTGAGCAAAGTAAGTGCAGTGCCCTTTAGAAGACCCGCTTCCTAATCAAACAACTGTCTGCCTGCCAGCATCAGATGGTTTAGTCATATCTCATTGAATCAGTCGGAAACAGTGGGACATAATTCTTTTCTCTGAAAGTAATACATCACCACGGCTAATTACCATGGTAGAGAACCAGACCAAGCTTGTTATGAATTACACTGATTAGACATCAGACCTGCATACAGTTCCTTTTATAATCAAGATAAATATGAAGATCAAACAGAACTCCCCTCTCTTATCACTCAGATTGTATTCTGTCAAACATGCAGAGGATCACTATGACAATCATTGCTAAGCCTTGTGAGTTATGATAACTCATAAAAAATATGAACATACTGAAAACCATATTTTTCTCAGTTGAATATTGGATATAAAAGAATTGTGGCTTTCCACCCACATTTCTTATAAATGCACTGTTCATGGACTTGGAGTTGCATTTGTCATCTGAATACATACAATTATTTATACCTGACCATGACAGGGTACACCCCTCCCCTGTGTTTATATTGTTGTATTAATGAGTGAAATGTATTATTTAGTGTTCATTATTATTGTTTTACAGCATGGATGGGATTAAAATTAAAAGCATTCATAATGTGGCCATATTCAAATTAATTAAGTAATTACCAATTTAGAGATGGCCACGTACTGTATATAAAAAGAGAAGATCAGCCGCTTATTAGGGATTAGGTGTTCAGAGAGAAGGAGGAGGAAAGTAGTATGTTATAAAAATAACAACTGATACTCGTCCTGGCTCGTCTAATATATATTAGAAATAGAGAGATTTTTTGGTTTTGTTTTTCTGTTATGTATGTTGTCTCTTATCAAAGGCATTTTTGAAAGGCATTGTTGATTTGATTGCAGCTTTTGGGTACATGGTACATTGGGCTCAGGTGTTGTGGATGTCTTCTTAATGCAATAGATGGGGAAGGGACAGCTTACTCAGCTGATAAACCTGCTAGTGTGCAGAGCCACAGTGGGAGTTCTATAGTACTCTCTCCTATCGATGTCTTCACTTTTGCACCATTCGTTTTCCATTAATGTTTCTTATCCTATGTGTAGGCACTATATGTTACCTGTCTCTAAACAATCAAACCTACAAAAAGTTTTGGATTCGAGCTTTTAACTGATAACACAGATGAAACACCCTCTATAAAAAGAATATAGAAGACTATTACTTATTCTGCATTCACATACCATCGTTCATGATGCACTTTCTGTTGCAAAAGACGTACCAGAAAGAAACGTTCACTTTTGGTATTCAGAAAAACAAAACAAAAAAAAACCTCCTAAACATTGATTGTCTACAAAATGATCACAGAAAAACAGAAGCCCAAATCTGTACAGTATTCAGTAGTAAAAAATAAAGACTGCAAACAATACACTTTTTGAGATATTGACACAACCTGCAGGATAGACCTCATCCTGGCTGGTGTACAACAATAAAAGTGCTGATAAAATCCAGATAGTGAACCAGGGATAATCCCAGGGTAGAGAAATCAGGCTAGATGGCTTATCCCAACTTGTGGGTAGATGCAATTTAATGCTGATGAGCTTTTCAGTTTATGGTTTCTCATACAGAGCATAAAATCTTATAAATCCTAAAATGTAATGTGAAATAGGAGGTGATATATATAACGAGTAATAAGGGATGTTTTAGCCTTTGGGAGGGAACTGAAGTTAAAACTTCCACGAATCAGAATAACTCTGACAGAAATAAAATAATGAATGTGTTTGCATATCATGTTAAAATGACACACACCCTACAAGTCACTGCGTTAGAGAAGTCGCAAAATCCCCTTTGCTCTGAGCTTTGAATTTTTGGTTTTAGAATTTAGATTTCATTTGTCACTAGGTCCAATGCTCATGTCACTGCTGTGGGTGTGGTGGGGGGGGGGGGGGGGGGAGCCAGCCAGGAATTGTGTCCCGTTTTTTATAAAAAACAAAAGGTAAAGAGCTGAGAGAAAAATATGAATGCCGCATTCCAAGAATATGGGTTGGTCTGCGTTGTTTTTCACCTGTCGTTCTGCACCCACTATCAAATTAACATTTGCCATCATTAATTAATTTAAATGATATTGAAATGTGTTCAAATGAAGAAAAGAGCATGGAATTGGGTGGGGATCTGGAATACTAAGTGGAAGCAAACATTGTAATGAGATGTAATGATTTTGCCTTGCATTTGGGCAATTGTTGACCCTCCAAAAACTTTGCACCTCCTCTGACAAGGTGCATACCATTGTAGAAGCAAGTAATTAAGAGCTGTGTAAAACCACACACCTTCAGAGACATGTCATTGTCCTCAGGGTGGCTGCTGTGGTGCACTTTCTGATGTGGCATCCCCTTTTGTACCGTCAGTCACACCCCCTTGGTTAGCGAGTGCAACCGTTTCTCCTCCAATCCGCGGTTGCCACATTGCTTCCTTTCAGGGTCGACGACTTGGTGTACCTTTGCTTCGCCCCCTTTCTAGATGGCCGACTTACACCTAACCCTAGGAATGAATCGTCAGGAAATCCAGTCCAGGGCACTCTGTTCTCTTTACACAGCGCCCTCACAGGTCAAGAGGGAGATTTATAACCAAGATTCATTCTTTCTCTGTCACAAGTGCATAATTCAATGCTTTGTCACCCCCTAAAAAGCCTTTGTTTTATATTGTTCTGTTAAAGCTGCAAGATGATCATAATTTGCTTCACATGATCATTTACGCTTCATGGATAATTGTGATCTCAAAGACAGCTGTTTTTTAAACCAAGTAGCATTCCCACCCACTTTATAATACACAGTTAGTTTGCAGAGAGAAAATGGTAACCTGTTATCTTGGTTCATTTTTGTGATTCACTCTAGATCCAACATGAGGGTGTTTATTTTTGGCATTCTCTACTATGTACAGTACCATATTAATTAACTAAATACCAGATGGAGCGTAATGCCTGTTTTCAAGATGTCCCGAACCTTGTATCACATTAATGTTTGATTACAAATGAAAAAAAGATACCGGTGCCTTTAATGCATTTGTGATTGTGGATGCACCTTCCACTCTGTTTCCATACATGACTCAACCAACACTTAATTGAGTGGAATCTATGCCACTGGATTTTATTACAATTGTTCACAAAACTGACAGAGTTACAGTATGTATTGTAAACAGAACTCTGTAATGTGATGTTGTATAATACAAATAAAAGTTACTTTCATGTACTGTATATACTTCCACACATATTAAAAGGCCCATCAGAGACATCAATCACACATATGACTACAAACTCTACCACGATTGTTAGGCAACTCCAACACTGATTACATAATTGCTAAGGTTTCCAAAGAGTCAGTATGTAGGGTCCTCAATTGCTCCTTGACATATTTCTTGTGGTTCACATTATTATCACATTTTCTTACATGTAAGTAGACCTGGGCAATTTTCATCCACTATTTCTAAATTGTTGAGCACATCTAGCCACCTGACTGTGGTAATGTTTTGTGTGAAGGTTAAAGGAGATATCACCTGCACTGAATAGTGAAGTAAAGCCTGCTATTTAGTGAGGTCTCACACTTGCACTCACACTCCATTTAGACAGTGTAAAGATCCCCTCGTTGAGTGTGATTGACGCCTCTGGACACGAGCCTGCATATCGCTCCCATCTGCAAAACACGTCACCTAGACAGTTATATGCTTTATATACAACCCAGTTAAGGAGTAGCAATTGGATCACAGTTGTATGGTAAGAAAATGTACCCCTGTGTTGATTTAGAATCTGTCATCAGCCTTCAAGGCACATACTCTTGTTTTAACACTCTATCATTTTCCTGGGCTATTTACTGTAGCCCTTGCCCTCTCAGTTACAATTGAAAAGAAGGCACAAATATGTAGGTGGCATATTGTACAACACAATGCGTCTGCATAGAGTACATGGAATGAAAATGAAATCCCAGTTATTTCCTTCCCAACTTATACGTGATGTATCATATTCTCTTGTTGTGCAGAGGCAGGCACCCAGAGATACACATAAATCCTTTTGATTTATGTGTATCTCTGGCTTTACTTAACTTTATTTTGAGAACACAGTCGTGTCATTGAAGTAACATTCATGCATAGTTAACTTGGAATAAAAGTCAAATTTAGTATATAGTCAGGAAGGGAACACCTGACTGTATCTTAACGATTTAATATTAAAACAAACATAATGATAATAAAAGAGAATGAAATCTGAAAAAAATTGATTCAGGATGGATGTATATGTGTTTTATGGTGGAAAAATGCTAACCTGTTTAATACAAGTTGCACTATCATTATTTATCTAAAATATATACGTCTGCAGTTGTTGTACTCTGTGACTGTAGAAGCCTGTCACAAAGACGGCTGTAGTAGATGACGTCAGACCAGAAACAGGAACCAACACAGAATAAACAGAGGTGGAGTCTGGTGAAGCTGAGCAATTGTTTTCGCTCAGTATTTAATAATCAAACAGATAGAAAATAAAAGGTTGTAAAGACAAACAAAACACGGGACACGGCACTGGCAGCCAAAACAAAGAGACAAACAAAAACGAATTACACAGACAAACATGGTGAGCTGCTATTATTTATTTTGATTATTATAACCTCCGTCTCCAATCCCGTTCTCCACTCACCGAACAAACAACCCTGAGTGAGTGAAAACATGCTGCTTTTATGCAGCTGTACCGAGACTCAATTGCTAATGAATCATTCAACTGGAGTCTCGGTACAACTGCACGTGAATTAATGAAGTGCAATTCCCTGTGCTCGTATATTACTACATTTTTCCTGCACGTGAAGTGCTGTGCAATCCTCGTGCCTAAATAGAAATATACATTTTAAACAGTTGTGAGCATAACCCTTATTATATCCCATGTACCAATGACTATACACCAACATTAACACACCACATGCAACATACAACACAGAAATACGTAGGGGCGGGGCAGCATTGCCACAAAGCCTTTTGGCGACTTTCACATGATTTGATTATATCATGTAATGCCTACATTTGCATACCCACAATTCCATAGCAGTTGCTTTCTCTAACCTTAAATCGAAAGCTAATCATATTATATATTTATATATACAGTTGTAGTCAAAATTCTACATACCTCAATGGAAATTTATAAATTTCTAGAAATGACTCAAAGATAAACAACTATAGGAAAAGTCTTTTGTAGCAAAAGTTTTGCTTTTGTAGATAAGAAAACAAAAGTTACAAGAAATAGATATCTACAATTATTTATTTCAGTATTTTTGCAAAACTCAAAAAATGCTAATACAAAACATATTCATATGCTGACAAGGAAAATTGTTCCAGTTCATTCAAATTCCGAGGACTTCTCTTGTGCATAGCTTTCTTCAACTCATACCAAAGATTTTCAATCTGATCTGGAATGGAACTTTGACTAGGCCATTCCAGAACCTTGATTTAATTCTTCTTTTACTATTCTGAAGTAGATTTTCATGTGTGCTTTGGACAGTTGGCGTGTTATAACGTGCAGTTGCACTTTAAATCAAGTTTTGTAGAAGACGGTTTCAGATGATTGGCCAATATCTTTTGGTATACTTTGGAATTCATTTTACAATGCATTGGAACTAAATTTCCTGTGCCATTAGAGGAAAAACAGCTCTATAGTATGGTGTTCTTTTCTTTGTAGCCTCACCAGACTTTCTCCAAATGTAACGACTATCAACGTGACCAAATAGCTTGATTTTTGTTTCATCACTCCACAAAACCTTTGACCAGAACTCATAGCCATCACTAAAATGTTGTTTTGCAAACTTTAAGCCATTGTCCTTGTGACATCTTCCTAAGAGTGGCTTTTTCCTTGGCCTACGACCATTGAGACCTTCACCATCCAATACTTGACCTACAGTTGAAAGAGAAACCCTAGTCCCACTTGTGTCCAATTTATGTTGAATATCTTTGGTAGTCAATCTCGAGTTATTTTTAACCTTCCTCACAATTTTTCTACTTGTTCTTGGTGAAAGAATCTTCTTTTTTGCAGACCGAGGGAGCGTTGTGACAGTACCATATATATGAATCTTGTATTTCTTGATAATAGAAATAGTAGTTGACATTGGGATACTCAAATATTTGAAAATCTTCTTGTATCCTTCTCCAGCTTTCTGACAGTAAATCATTTTCTTTGGATAGCTCTTTATTCTTTTCCATATTGACTTATTGGTAATGACATCAATCACCTTATACCTAACCCTTTATACTCTCTAACAATGTTCACCAACAATCCAGGATTCTCTAGACTTTCCTAGAAACAACAAACCGCTGCTGTTTGAAAACCTTTGTCCAACAAACTTTAAACTTGGTAGGTATCGCCCCAGTAACAATGGGATACAAATATGTCAAAATGGTTATGTTTTATAAAACAAGATGGCCGCCAGGTGTATGTTTACATCTGAAATTTAAAACTGCCTCAGTTGACAACCAGTTTACTTGACTGACTAAACTTCACAAGCATCATCCTTGACACTGTAGCAATACAACAAACTTTTAAGAAACTCACATTAAACAAGATGGCTGCCTGATGCATTTTTGAAAAAAAAAACTTTCAAAATCTTCTTCTGTGGAACAGTTGAAGTTGTTAATTTTAAACTTGGCACATTGAAAACTAAGCATGCTTAGATGGGTACTGATACTAGAGCTTGGGATCCATAAAAAAGTTGTTCCTAATGAGCTGTGACAGGTTGAGAAGGAATCTGAGCTGCAAGTGTCCCTCCCGACCAGAAAGGGCGCTGTGTAAGGTTGGTAGTATGCACAGACGGGTTGACTCGATTGTAGGTGGAAACAGAAAGTAGGACATTTTGGGGAAAGCGCGTAGTTACGCGCTTGTTAAACAACTCCACTGTGATCAGCTGAGGGGCAGGCAACGATTGGATAGAGCATGGCGCCTGGCTGATCACAAGGAGGAGTTTGGCAGTACAAAGGGGACGCAGCTACGTGAGAACGGCCCCTTATGCTGAACGTGATTAACAAGCCGGAGGGCTGTTTGTTTGTTTGTTTGTTTGTTTTGTTTTGTGTTGCAGAGAAGTAGGAGCCAGGGAGCTGCAGCCAGAGAGCCAACACTACAACCTGAGCACCAACTGGCACTGCACTGCATAGCACAACACAGCACCACATGTGCAATACATGGATCATTATAATTATTGTGATTTATTATTTATATCCTGCCTTATACCACCCTGATACCATTGTTGGTAGAGGGTGGATTTATTGTTTCTTTAATAAATACAGACTAGTTGGAATGGTTGTCTGGACATTGTACTTTTCACCCACACCACTCCTCTCCTGACATGAGCCCATAACTGTTATTTATGTTTGCATGAAAGGCAAAAGAAAATTCATTCTCAGTTCTTGTGCATTATATTTTGCTATTAAACTCTTTCATGGATTGACGTTCTGTGAAAATGTGTTACTTTTACTAAAATAAAAATAATAATAAAAGTGCTTTTAAAAAGATCAAATTCCCGGGCCTCAATCCAATTGAGAATATGTGGAAAGAGTTGAAAATTGCTGTTCACCTAAGGTCCCCATCCAACTTGAGGGAACTTGAGCAATTTGGCAAAGAAGAATGGGCAAACATCGTATTGTGTTCAGATGTGCAAAGCTGGTAGAGTCTTATCCAAATAGACTCATGGCTGTAATTGCTGCCAAAGGTGCCTCCACCAAATATTGACTCAAGGGGATGAATACTTATGCAATCAATTATTTTCTGTTTTGTATTTGTAATTAATTTAGCTAAAGATAGATCATACTGGTTGACAATGACTGGTTACTGGTACCAGTAACCACTCATGCTCCACTAGAGGTAATTGCCATTGATTTTCTTACCTTGAGTTGACCCACTGATAGGTTCGAGAATATCTTAGTGGCTACAGACTTATTCAGTAAGTATACTGGGCTATTCCGACACGTAACCAGACAGCACACACCACTGTACAAGTGCTCTGGCAGCACATCATTCAGCTCTTTGTCTGCTTTCATGCTTTCATTCGGACCAGTGCCCAAACTTTGAGTCTGCACTGATAGCAGAGCTCTGTAAATATTACGGCTGTTGGAAAAGTCATACAACATCTTACTACCAACAAGGAAATAGTTCTTGTGAGCAGTTTAATCAGACCCTTCTGAACATGCTGGGGACTTTGGAGGCCGAGCAGCAGGGCCAATAGATGCGGCACTTGCCTGAGAGGATGCATGCCTACACTAGTGATAAGTTTAATGTCTAGTTTGAGCACTTTATTATTTTTATTATTAATTTTTTGTGTTTGAACTTTATTTTTTATTATTATTGGAGTTTTGGATTGCACGTTTTTATTCATGATTTATAGTTATTGTTTTTTGTTTACTTGGGTATGCACTGCTTGTGTTGTAGGAGATTGTTTTTTTGATACACTTTCTTTCTACTAACCTGGACTGACAGTTTTGAGAGGACCCTGATTACAAGAAGTATAGTGGCAATTGGGCAAGGCAGTGGTTTGTCCCATCCCCCAAGCCATTTGAGTAGACCACCAACACAGAGAAAGGAGACCAAGAAAAGGGACAATGGAGCCAGCAAAGATACAGACAAGAGCAGAGACAGGCGTGAAATGGGAAGCTTACGACGGACCAGGTGAATTGGGTGTAGTGACCCAGCAAGTGGAACGAGTACTTATGAGGAGAAATGACTGGAGGATTCGGCTGGGGGTGGTAAAGCAGTGGATTAGAGAGGAAGACGATAAACTAAAGCAGGAAGGGCAGGTTGACTAGCTCTTCTGCAGAGTTATGTGCTTCACATTTTCTTATTTTTGTTTAGGTGTTTTGCACCATTGAGAAACACTGAGAAAATCAGTATTTTGGACATCCACCACACTTGTTCCTAGTGTGCTGTGTACTTATCTCAGTACCCAATTTTATAATCTGGTCCTGACGCTGTCATAGTTTTTTTCACTATATTTATTGACGTACTGTTGAAGTCTTAATATGTTTATTCATTTGCTGCTATCCTTAATATATTCATTAAATTGTTGCTGTAGTTAGTAAATTCATTGACTGCTGCTAACAGTTATTTATCCTGGTTCAAACATTTTAGGTTTGTCTGAATATACTTTGAAAATGATAGTGTAACAGTTTGTTTAATTTAGTTTTTTTAAAACAGCATTTGCCTGGGCATTTTGTCGTTTTAAGAAAGATTGACTGCCTGTTTTGTTTTATTTGTTAGTCTATTGCGAGTTTGAGCTGAGAAGACCTTTTGGATTCTAAATGCCTTTTTGATGTCTGGACTGTGTGATTTTATTGTATAGCTTGTCTAGTTATTGTATTAACCTTGTGGTATTTTGTGCGATTGTTTTTTTTACAGTTCGTTTATTCTTTTTGTTTTTTTTCTTTGTGATTTTGTTTGTTTTGAGTAGTTTTGATTGTTGGTTTGTTGATTTTAATTATTTTTGCATTGTGTAACATAAAATAACTTGCCTGCCTACAGGTTATACTTTCTGGTGTGCTGTCTGCTCCTGGGTGCTGGTTGGTCAGTGGTGTGGATCCCTTCCAGAATATCATTGAACCTGTGTTGCTTTTTAGTCTGAATTATTCAGATAATTACATATATTTCTGGGGTGCAAATCCCCAGTGGCGTAGTTTCGCCTCATATTATAGCGTGCCCTGCGACACATACAACTACTGGGTACATGTCCTTCTACTTGATGTTTTGCCAAAATGTATTCTTGCCAGTAGAAGTGTCACTGGGAGCATGGGTGGGCAAGAAGAAGTAAGCACAGAAGAGTGGGTGCTGTGACAAACGACTGGCCCTGGCTTACAACAAAGTAGTGGAGCAAGCAGCAAAAGCAGCCCAGCGCAACAAAGCCAGGTAGGCAGAGGTGCTAAAGACCTGCTGCTTTTGCTGGGTGAGCAAGCTTTTGTCCAGACGAATCAAAGGCATTTACAAAGATACAAGTACAATTATGCATATGGCGGCAGTGTGCAGCCGTATGCTATCACACAGAGTATTACAGTTATGTGCTGCTCATTTCCTGTCGGGTTTACCTGTTTTCCTTCCAATTTGTGAACTGTGATATTGCTTGACAAGTCAAAAAATATGGGGGTCAGTATTTCCAATCTGTCCAAGCTGTTACTGTTTGTTAGAAATGCTGAAATTGTAAAAGCTTCTCTTTGAATTCCTCAGGAAGTGAATGACGCTGCCTGTATGTCATGGATGATTCGAGATTGGGCAGGAATGTTTTGGTTTGTCCTTTCTCTGCAGTCAGTCACTTTGCTGTTTGTGTACTTGGGTAGTTACGTCTTTTGTTGCCAATTTTAATGCACGCATCACTACTGTACTCAAAGTTAAGATGCAGGCTATTTTGAGAAGCAAAAAAAATGGTTCAAAAAAGTGTGTCTTAAATTCTAAAGAATACATTTCAAATG
The DNA here is from genome assembly GCF_017654505.1 of Polyodon spathula. NCBI lineage: Eukaryota > Metazoa > Chordata > Actinopteri > Acipenseriformes > Polyodontidae > Polyodon > Polyodon spathula. The sequence continues at coordinate 73,048,190 of NC_054534.1, forward strand.
CAAGATTTGTCATGAATAAAAATCTTTTGTAAACAATAACATGCACACACACACACACACACACACACACACACACACACACACACACACACACACACACACGTTTGTGACACTAAGTACGTCGCACCAAAGTAACGATTCATAGAGTGCACCAGCAGGGCTTTCATGCTACTACAGTATCTCATTTTTTTATTTTGTTGGCAGGCCTGAGAGTGGACAAAAAATGACTTGACCATTTTTGCAGTTGACATTGCTGCCCATTATCTACAGGAATATTTGAAGAATCAGGTCAAATATATCCTATTATTTATTTATTAGCAGACGTCCTTATCCAGGGCGACTAACAGTTGTTACAAAATATCACATTAGAGAATATCACGTTAGAGAATACCACAGATAAGGGCAGTTATAAAGTACAGTAAAATCAGTAGAAGATAACATGCATTTCAAATAAGAGCAAAATAAGGAATACAGCAAATAATTACATTTAAGAGCGAGTTTGACTAAGAGCAGTTAAACTTATAGTAAAAATATTTGTTTATACGAGTAGTAAGTACAACAAATTGATAAGAATGATTTCAAATAAGAGCAATTACAAAAACCATGAATACAGATACCTGTAAAAATAAAATCAAGTACTAGATACAGGAAAAAGTTATAATTAAGAGCAGTATTAGAATACAGCAAGGTATGGAGAAGTTCAGTGGAAATACAAGCTGATGCAAGTACTGATACAATTGGGTGCCATATAGTCCAGTATAGTCAAGACTTGTGAGGTTTACAGATGCTGTCTGAACAGGTGCATGAAAGTACAGCTAATCTGCCGGTGGTGGAGGAGCAGACAGAGTGAGAAGGGGTGTAGGGAGAAACTGATAGTCTGGAGATAAGAGGGAGCAGAAAGGTAGAGACAGCAATAGGCAAGTACAAGAGTTTTAAATAGGGATCCAGTGGAGGGAGTGGAGCAGCAGTGGAGACAAATGAAGACGGTGGACAAACGAAGACGGTAAAAGATAAGGCGGGCAGCAGTTTTGGATGAGCTGGAGCGGACGGATAGCAGAGGCAGGGAAGCCGGCCTGGAGGGAGTTGCATTAATCAAGGGGAGACAGTACCAAGGTCTGAACTAGGAGCTGAGTGAAGTAGTCGGTGAGGAAGGGGCGAATTCTGCATATGTTGCTGAGGAAGAAGTGGAGGAGTGTCCCAGAATAAAGATGTGCTTATAGAAGAGGGAGGGGTCAAGGGTGAAACTGACGTTGTTGGTGGATGGCGGAGGGAGAGGGTGGTGGATTCAAGAGGAATAGAGATAGAGAGATCAGCAGTGAGGGAGGAAGAGGGGGTAGAGAAAAAGTATGGAGAGGTTGAGTTTGAGATGATGTGAGTGCATCCAGGAGATGGCTGAGAGGCAGGTCAAGATACAAAAGGAAACATCGGGTCATAGGGCAGAAAGGAGAGGAAGATCTGGGCATCATCAGCATAGAGATAATACGAGGAGCCATGGGAGCAGATAACCCAGGGACCCAGGGAGCAGGTGTAGAGAGAAAACAGGAGGGGTCCCAGAACTGAGCCTGGGACACCTGTCAAAAGAGAGCAAGAGGCAAAGGGTGAGCCATGCCAGGACACCTTGTACTTACGATCGGAAAGGTAGGAGGAGAACAAGGCAAGATCCAGAGAGTCCGAGGTGAGCGAGGGAGGACAGGAGAATAGAGTGGTCAACTGTGTCAAAGGCAGCAGATAGGTCGAGGAGAATTATGACAGAGAAGAGGGAAGTGGCATGGCCAGATAGTAGAGAGTTAGTGACAGAGAAAAGAGCAATATAATTATAGCTTATTATGTTTTCTTTGGAAGTTTTCCAAAGTGTTGCCCTTTACTGTAACTACATTTAACTGTGGTTTGTTGTCAAAATTTCATGTTTAACAGTGGAATGAAAACATTCTTATTAAGCAAGAAACTCAGCTAGTGACATCTGTGTACTTTGGAAGCTATTGCCAGAGGTTCATTTTTTTTTTTCAGCCTTTCTTTTAAAAAGCAGCAAAATCTGTCATGAATTTTGATCTTGAAGAGTGATTATTGTGTAACCAAAGAGGTTATGGAGCAGCACTGCATTCTATGGATATATCAGCATTTAGATGTCTCTTTAGGTTATTTTTCTGTTTCCAAAAGATTAGGCCAAAGAAAAATACAGATGATATATATACTGCTCCCCTGACTCACTGTAACACCTGCTAATCTACAGCAAAAACACAGTGTCTTTCAATCTCATGTGAGAGTCCCTAGGGATTGGGACTATGAGGCATTATAAATAGATGGCAACAGAGCCACATGAGCACCCTGTTCAGTGAAACTCGAGCAGTGTGCTGGGATTCCAAGCTTGGACTTACAGCCGCTGGTGAAACAGCATCTGAGTGAGCTGTCTTGTACAGGAAATATCACAAGCTTGATGCACATTCCAAATAACCACTAACAACTGCCAGCTGCTCCACAAGATAGGCTTATGACTAAATAGAGTACAGCTATGGCCACAAGTTACGTTGGCATATTTAATTACATATGGCTTTGTAGTTTTCCATATACTTAATGAAAAACTGCCAAAAATACTATACTATTATGGCTTCTGGTAGACTTTTGCAATATAATTTATTTGATAAAATCTCTAGATTATGTTCTGTGACAGCCAGGGTAAAGTATAATACTGGTGAAGTGTGGCTTCCCGATGGGTGGCGGCTCTGTGCTCACTGACTACTGATACCTTTCACCAAGATGGAACAGGCTTTAAATCTATGGTCAGGTTGCGACATCCATCTTGGTGTAGGTAAACCATACACACGCTTCTATAGGATTACAGCCATTTTCTGATACACCTCTTAACTAGTAACAGGTGTATCACTGATTCACTAGGTGAAGTTAGGGGAGTATACAGGGAATGTGTGGGATGCAGAGCTGGTGGGTATGTGAGGAGTGATGGTTCCAGCTCTGCACCTTGTGTAATCATGGTTTTGAACTTGAATTGTTTTTGTTTGTTATTAAGTACAGTATTACAACTGAATATCTTTTTGGAGAAACACAGACCTGGATGGAAGAGAACCGGAGGGCTATTTACGCTGATGGAATTGCCTCATAGAGGCCCTGGATAAATGGATTGGGTGCTTTAAGGCATCATCCTAAACCTTGTGATTTTGGACTTTATTATTTTGTTTTTGGATTATAACTTTGTGAAAGTTTTATTATTTAACACGAGCGGTCTATAAAAATAAAACACTGTTGAACTTGAGCTTTATCAGACCTGTGTCACTTTTTTTTTCTGTAAATGATCTTTACCACACCCTAAGGCTTCCCACATGTTCATATTGTTTATTTTTTCATTATGTCTCAATCCTTAAATTCTAGGCGATGCAAAACTATTGGCCATAGCAGTAGATTTCACAACATGGTGACTCAACATATCAGTGACCAGAGATGGGCACAGTTTTCTTTTTTTTTTTTTGGTTTGCTTTTGAAATGAAGACCAGGGCTGTATATCCCCTTATAAGTAAACTGGTATCTTAATACATTATTTATATGGCTAAAAACATTCTCAAAACAATCTATCTACAATTCTGTCCACACGTAATGAGGCCTGTGGTTCTCAAGCTCAATCAACCATTTAGATGAAGGTACTGCTATTTTTTTTTTAATAATAATAATAATAATATAATAATAATAATAGAGACACTACTTTATTGTATCTTTATTAATATTTATTATGAACACTGGTTTGAAGATAAATCATCATAGCACGTGGCAGTTTTTTACATGTTTGGGAATATAGGGTATTTTGCCATGCTTCTCAACACTAAAGTTAGCTCTTTGATACTGTCTTCTTTTTACATACCTCTTGAACTTGATCCAGCAATGCAGTCCCTAAGGATGCCCTTGTAAATGAGTCGACACAACTCAGTGAGTTAGAGGCTTTCACATTTGAAGGGACTACTGTACTGAAACACGGAGCCTTCTTCAGAGTAAGACTCAAGTGTTTTTGTGAATGAAGCTGATGATACTTTCAAATTCTAGCACTTTATAATAATTTTCAATAATAAACATTGTATTCACCCTTTATAGATGATGACTACGTATTATATGAATATGAACAAACAGGTTATACACATGTATAAAGTACCTTATTAGTGCCATTATTAATACTTTACAAGAACCACTAATAAACCTTTAATTAACCAGTTATTAATAATTAATAGATATTACATAACTATGAAAGCGCAAGCTGTAAATATCTATAAAGCCATTTATAAATGAGGGTTAATAAAGTATTAGTAGACCTTATAAAGCATTAATAATGACATTTATAAATTGCTTGAATAATCCCAGCTCCTTATGCTGATTTGTTCTTAATTACCTGATCTATAAAGTTTTAATAAAGTACTGTATTATTATTGGACCTTATTGTAAGCTGCTACACAACTTTCTCACTTTCATGCTCACAAGAACATATATATTCCTGCTTTATTTCATCTCTGGCCAGCTAGGCTTCTACAGGGTAATTTGGTGGATAGCATCCAGGGGAAATGATGATTGGCCTGGTCATGAAGATTTTGTTCTTGTAGCTTCTCTGGAGAGGAAAAGTTTTATCTCATCCTTTATAACTGAAACTTCCAAAGAGACAAGCCTCTAGGTTCACTCAGTTAACATTTGCTATGCTGTATCAAGGTTTGTGCTAAGGAACAATGCAATGGGAAGATCAGAATAAAAATCATTTTGACCGTTATAGGACAAACGGGGAAATATACGTTATTAGATCTCGCACCTTATGGACTTCTTTAAAACTGGTCTAGACAAGTTCAACGGATACCAAAGGCTAGCTTATTTATAAAAACTATTAGTGATAGTATATTGGATTTTTTTTTTTTAGTTATGAAAATGACGTGTAGCTTCTAGGTTTCCAATGTTTAGTTTTCTTTGTATTCAATGTAAGATTAACTAAATTCATTTAGTGGCTTTTAGCCGTATAAATAATGTATAAATAAATATACCAGTTTACTTGTTTTAAATTCCATTGCAAATATAATCCTAAGCAGTTGCTTCAGTTGCACACAACACAACAACACAAGTATTTGTTTTAGAAATAAATGATAGTATTTTATTTCCTTTCTATCATGTCTTATTGTCGAGAAACAATATTTATTGTTAAAAAATATCAAAAGAAATTTAATATTTCAAAGTAATATACTTAATATATATATATATATATATATATATATATATATATATATATATATATATATATATATATATATATATATATATAGACACACACACACACACACACACACACACACACACAACTTCAAGATAGGAACTTAAAAGCATAGTAAAGTATGGTTAAGCATAATGAAAGCATGGTCAAGGATAGGTAAGCATTATAAAGCCGAGAGAGGTAATGTATGATAAAGTAAAGCATAATTTTTTAAAAACATTGCCAACTATAGTAAACTATGGTAAATGCATAGTTAAAGTATAACAATGGGAAATGCATAGTTAAAGTATAACAATGGGAAATGCATAGTTAAAGTATAACAATGGGAAATGCATAGTTAAAGTATAACAATGGGAAATGCATAGTTAAAGTATAACAATGGGAAATGCATGGGAAAACTGCAGAATTACTATTAGTAAAATTACTGTGGCAAACTTTTATAAGAATACCTATTAGCAGAATTCTGTACTTTAGAACTATTTCAGCAAAGTGGAGATCAAGCGGTGTTTTGATTTGATTTAAATTTTTCTTTTAAAATATTTGCAGACTTACAGAATGGACTTGGAAGAGGGGGCAACTAAGGATAACAATTCAGTCTGATGACTTCAGTCAAATTAAAAGAACATTCCATATTAAACAGTTTTATGACAGGAATTTAGTATTACTGATAATCATCTCAGTTTGATGATAACACTTCACTGCGGGACACACACTATAAAGCAATCAGAACATGTTCATGATTAAAATCATGCGGTGTTCTAGGAGTTCCCAGTCACTCTCTACTGCAGCTAGATTTCAGAAATGCAGATCTAGAAATCTAACAATGCTGTGATGAAGGAAATAGTTTTATACCAATTGCAGCATAACAGCACAAATTACCCAGTCTGTGGCTGCATCTCCTCAGCCTGGGGGACATAGTGGAGGTGCCAGTCAATGTCTGTCTGAATGCATGCACATTCTTAAGCAAAAAGTTCTTAAAAATCATATAAGAGTGTATATGGGGACATCTGTCAGTCTGTAAATCTGTCAGATTTACATGACCAGTCATGATCAACTTTTTGTTATGTTTTAATGGTAGGGCTACATTTGTATTCAGAAATAGATTTTGAAAGATCTCATTAGAGATTGTAGTTAGCAACTATCAATAATATTAAGGGTCAGACATTACAACAACAAAGTGCAGCTTCCTCCAAGCCAATTGAGTTGCATGTATGTATTTTCTCTGTCTCTGGTTTGTCGGGACGGTTTTACGTTTCATTATTCATAATGTGATTTTGGCTTCTCCTGTATTAAGACAGAATCTACTGTATAATGTCAGTCCTTTATGTCAAGCTAATTGCAATGAAACTTTATTTATTCTGAGTTAATTTCCAATTCATTTGATGGTTTGTGTTCATAAGGAACTTGGAATCTGTACATATTTTCCAAACACAAAACTGGTGCATAAATTAAACTGTACATCAATTAGTTTTGGGAATCTGTGACCCACCAGAAAGAAGCATGAGGAACACTATAAATTGTCTCATAAACAGCACACTGTGGCTAGCCATTAACCCACAAGGCTTGAATCTGATTCCCAGAATCTTAATTCCCAGCTGTAGGTGATTGGAGATGTCCTCTTTCCTATATATAGCAGGTGTGGGCAGTGCAAATGCTCTTCTCTATTTCACTGTCTCATTGCTGGATTTACTGACGGAAGTGTTTAGAATAGCAGTGATTCTCCTGATGAAACTCCAGTCCTGTTTCTTTGGACAGAACACTAACATAACACCACCTACAATCCAGTAAGAGCTTTCAATGGACAGCAAGAAACAACATGGCCGTCCAATATGTAAGTCACTTACAGTAAACCAATATGTGTGTGTGTGTGTATGGTTATTTAATGTATGTCAAGATGTAATTAACAGGCAGAGGTCTCTGCAATCTTGAAAACTAACCTATTGTTTCATCTGTTGTTGTTGTTGTAGCACTGCACCATATTTAACCCAAAGTAATTTCAGACATTTTTTAACATTTGCATAAATACTCATTCTTCTTATATAGCATCGCCCCTAATGGCAGCAAGGCATGTGCATTTCATATTTTGGCACCAATTTATTTTTTATCTGCCTTTTTATGTTTCCACATCTCTATCATTACACAATGTATAAATCTGAAATATTGTATAATCCTTTTGTAGATGTTTAAAATTGTAAAATGTAATAATGTGGTATTGTCAAGCAAGTTATGAACTATTTAACATTTTACAATGTAATATATAGTTTTTAATAACAACAATCATATGATATTGGAAATCGTTGCATCTCTCTGTTTGTATGCATCATTAGGGTGCAGTGCACTCTTAAAACACACAGATCAAATGATTGCCTTGAGCCATCATACTTTTACTAATTAACACCTAAAGGCAGAGATGCAGTTAATTGAGTATTAACTGCCTTTTAAATCTTCTGTGATAGACTACAGTATGCACTGTAAAATTTTCTGATTGGCTGCCAGCAACCTCCTGATCTTATCTCATATTTCTAAGCATTTATTTACCAGGATGTGGCATGGCCCTATAAAGGCACTCTCTTTTTCAGGGTCTGTATACCCCTTCCCTTCTGTCTCTCTCTCCACACATCTTTAATGCCTCTAAAGCTAGTAAAGCAAGAAGATTGCTTTCGGACGTTACATTTTCCGTCCTTCTTTTGAGGTGCTGCGGTATTTGGAATATTGAACAACTATCTTATTCTACCTTTTCTTCACTTGGAATTTTGCATTTAGTAATGAAAACAAATAAACTTGACAACCAAGAAAGAAATGAAATTGAATTACTTAAATGACTTAATTTCTGGTAAGTGAAAAGAAATGGTTCCAATAAACAGTGTCCTACTGTAAGTATAAGCATGTGAATGATGCAGTTCAGAACTGAATGATATATACCTGCATATTCTCTGCACTGGAGGAATGAAGCCTTTTTAAAGCAGACTACACCTTCAAGAATCAAAACATAGGAAGCTTCTCACAGAACAAACTGAACATTACCCAGTGAGGTTATCCGTGGTCTAGATGCTGCCATCATGAGACCGGATGACATTAACCCCCGGACTGGAATGGTGGTGGCTTTTTGCAGCATCTTCTTGGTTTTTGGGTTTATGTTTACAGTCTCCGGAATGAAGGGTGAGATGTTGGGAGATATTCCCTTATTCGCCATTGGGTTAGCGCTATTCTTGCCCGGAACTGGCGCAATCATTTTGGCTAGAAAGACTGACGGTTGTACAAATTGCCTGTGTTGCTCGCAGTGTTGTCGCGGGAAAAAGGAAAAGAATAAGGAAGGTTTGGAGTTGCTGGAAGTCCCTTGGGGCCTGGAGTCTGGGAAAGGGGGTTATGATGACTTAGACAAAGATAGGCATCTGAGATCAGGGGAGGATTCTGTGTCCACAACAACCACTGTTGGGGAATCCCGGAGTCTGATCCGAAGGGTAGACCAAGAAGAGGTGATACGTTACCTTGAGGCTTGCTATTCTTCCAGTGTCTTCACCAGGGTCCAGGATGTCACCTCTTACAATGTCCTAGATCGCATGTGGGCCCCCAGAGACAGCATTGCCTACACTGCAGCTCATAACAGTGTGGTATATCTGCCTAGAGACAGCATTGTGGGCTACACACACAGGGACAGCACTCCCTATGGAGGGTACTGCTGCTACATCAACCCAGGGGATTTCAGCTGGAGCCATGAAACTGTTGTCTGACTGCATTTTGAGGGATTATGGTCCTCTCTATGGTTTGAATTGCATGAAACTCTTTGATACAAGTTTAAACAATGGGAAGTAATTGATGCTTGGTGTTGATGAGTAAGAATGGTTTATGTCTGTTTCATAATGCAGTTATGTGTTATTAGTTGCAGCTTCATTTAAGAAAACATGTTTTAGTGTCACTGAGCTGAAGTACAAACAACATCCTCTGTTAAACTGTGTCTGTGAAACCTCCTCTGGGATTTTTTTTTTTTTTTTCTATTTAGTTGTGAACAGGCAAATCATGATAATATTGAAAACCTAGATACTTCTTACTGTATAAAAAGTAGGGGTGTGCTGATTCTCATACTCATAATTGCATTTAAGAAGTATTTATCAACAGACATTAAATACATCCATTCATTAATGTGTTGATTTCAAAACAGCTACAAAAGGTTTAACAGTAAAACAGTAGATGCAATACATTCTGATGCTTTCATAATGGCAATCTTAGAAGCATTAGCTATTGAAATCTATCACTGACTGAGGCATTTAAATAAAGACAGCTAAACTTTCTGGTACTTTGATTTTTTCATTCCATCATTTTAGGGTAGCACCTTTTCATTCTTACCTAAAGTTGTTTTTAATATAGATGCATATTTGAGCATATACCTCAGACTAACAGGGCATTTACTACCTGGGCTTATTAAGAGAAAGTCACTTTATGATTTCTAAGCAGGTACCTGCACAGTAACACAAATCTCACTCCTCCTGATACTAAAGTGCAACCATGACAGAATGAATAAGAAGTTGATATGGTTACTTGTCTTCAAAATAAAGATTGTTTCTTTTCTGAAAAAAAATCATGCAAATGATAAGTAAAAAGCTGTATTATTTACTGTATCAAAAGAAAATAAGTGAACACGTGTCGATTTTCTAACCCATGCGTAAGAGGAATCGATTCTTAAAGGCAATCTGGACAGGGACTCCAGAATCGACCCTCCTAGTTGCTGCTGAGAGACCTACATTTACAAAACACACCTGATCTTGAACCAAGACTATATTACAGCCTATACATTAAATGTATGGGTTGCAGTTTTCTTTGTTTGCGTTTACTGGGTCACATACAGTGAAAACGTACATATAAAAAGAAAGCTAGTAATACGATTAGACCAATCTTTCCCAGAGAAGAGACACTGACAAAGACTTCTTGGAAAAACATTTGTCTTGGCAGGCAATTGTGTAAGTCTTGCTGAGGCTCCTTTACAAGAAAAACAATCAACGCTTTCAACTTGTTCAACATAGTTCTCTAGTGACTGTGATCATCAATATCAATCCAAGTACTGCACACTGTGGCACTGTTTGTGCACTTAGATTGGGTTTGCATTCAGAGTCTTATCACACACCTGCTGTGATATTGTTAGGTTCAAGCCTAATGCTACATATTTTACTGAACTAACACATACACACAAGTAAAACCAATGAACTGAACTAACACACACTTGTAAAACAACTACATTTAATTAATAAGGGTCAGATAAAAAAAAAAAAAACACACACACATTTGATGTTAAAAATATTGCTTTTCTTCTTTTATTTCTATAATTTTTCACAATCAAATAAAACTCAATTTTACATAAATATTAAACAAGGCTAAAAAGAAACCCAAATCTACATACAGACTAATTAAAATAAACTTCCACAAGAGATATTTATAATGTAGTTAAACTTGCCATTTCCTGTGTTATATTTAGTAAAAATGTAGTGATGATGTAAAATCAAGTACCTAAAGGTATTTATTTATTTATTTTTTAAATTTCATTTTTTTTTAAGTCTGTTGCCCTTTTTTTTTTTTTACAGTACAGAAATTTAAAAAAAGCTGCTGACAGGTCATACTATGTAAACACATAAACTTAATGTGTATGCCTTAATCCGAGTCTGTATTGTGGTTATAGCATTACCATATCTGTTTCCTTTCTAAACTGCAGCTCACCCACACATCAGATATAATGACATTCTGACTCAATAACTCATGGTAAACGGTATTAAAACGCTAAAGGGTGCTAAAAGTACATACAGAGGCCTCCACTGTCCCCAACAGAACATACTAATTTAACAAAACCCTTGTTTCAAATGTAATGGGATGCATTGTAATGAAGCGTAAAAATAAATTACAATATTCATCAAAGCTTCACAGATTTCAAATAAAAAAATACAATTATACTAAACTGCCATTGGGGTCTATTTTAATGATCGAAACAATGGGGAACTAAACACCTCCACCCTAAAATTTCGAAACCAAATTTTTTGCAGCTCTTATATCATTGTATATTTATTGTATGTTGTAAAGCTGTTAAGTGTGTTAATAAATCACCCCTGGCAGAAAACACCATCAGGGTTAGTAGAGATTAATACCATCCACCACTGTTTAGATAATTAAAATAGACCACATTGCCTTTTTACAGAAAATACATACAACAAGTATACTTTATTGCAGGAGCAACATCATATGTAGTGCTTCTGATTTTCAGTGTTTTACCCTGACTTTTCTACTCTCCTTTAAGAATTAAATTGATACTTGTTAAACCATTTGTGCACCTCAAGCACAACTGTGAAACGAGTTCATAGTAAGATTGATTTTTTTTTTCTTTCTGTGAAACAAATAAATTGGCTTTTAAATTAGCCAAGCCTTTATTTTTGATTAGCAAGCAGAACACATAAACGAGATCGCAACATGTTAATAAGCGACTAATCATTATTAAAGCTATAATGAAAAATAAAGCATTTGACTGTATTTACATTAATAAATTAATCGATAATAAAATGATTTAAAAGCCTATTTAGTTGTTTCATAAAAAATAACCCTTAAATTAAATACATTTTACTATTAGCATGTTTCTTAGTTGTGACTGAGATACACAAAAGGCTTAACAGGTATCAACTGGATTTTTAAAGGAAAGTAGAAAAGTTGTCGGCAAACACTGAAAATCAGAAGCCTTAATTATAAGTTACTTACTACATGTTGGGAACACAATGAACCATACACCAGATATATGTTGCACTCACTTGTATACATGTATATAAACCAGTTATTATTTTCTTTTTAAATAGACAGCATGAAAAAAAGGACCTTATAAATAACGTTTGATGCTGGGGTGCCAGTTAAAACAAGATGTAAATCTGAATGTGCTTAATGTACCTACATTTTTAAATAAATAAAATAAATAGGCCTGTGCATTTCTGGGTCACTCATTATTAAATAAAAACAATACTTACAGGTACAGGAATGACTTATTTCTGCATATATAAAGTTGCGTTTGTACCATTACTGTATTGAACAGTAATGATACATATTCTAACGTCTAACATTAGACATATGCAAGCCTTGTGGGAAACAGTTTTCAGCATGTCACTTTTCTCTCACAAATGCTTCAAAGTAAAGGCTGGTGTCTAGAGACAAAAAAATATGATCTAATGTAATATTGTATTGCAATGTGCACTGTAGACCATTATAGCAGTACATGTTTTCTTGATTTGTATCTTGATTGCCAAGTTTCTATTGTGATTTTTTTTTTTAAAGCATAGCAAAGGTTAGATAATCCTTGTTTTCCTCCATGTAAATGGTAAAAGTAGGCATCCATCTAAGCCACTAACACAGATACATTGGGTTTGAGGTAACCTTAAGCTGGGTTCCTTTGAAGGTCGTCATTGAGAACCCCTGGAATTGCAGTGTAATTGCCCTCCTCACTTTCTAGGACAGCTGAAGTTTGGTGTGGAATTTCCTTATTTACAGGCACTGGTTGCTTCCCCTCCAGCCAGTAGGTAATCATGTCCCCCTTTCCCTACAGAGGAAGAACCACACGCGAGCCAATGACTTTTAAGAAGATGTGTAACTATACATGAAGGGTGCAATTCTGGTGACACCTATCCATTTAAACTTCTGCACATTTTATTAAATATTATATATTTAATTTATTAAAGAGTTAATTTTTTGTGGGAATAATAGTGAATTCACCTAGAGCTCCCAGTTGTCCATTGTTTGTAATAGTAGATGACTAGCAAGGTTTAAAAAGTATTCGAAATTTGACACTTTTCAGAGTTTGACATTTGCTTTTTCATAATTTTCTGCATGTTCTATCTACTGTAAATGGTATTAATGTATGAAGAAAAAAAAACATTAGGGACCATATTTACTGAGCATTACAGCATGTTAAATGATTATGGTCACTGATGTCCCCCTTATCACACTTACACATGCTTTGATCAAGGTAACAGTGTTCTACGTTTAGAGCAACTGGCTTTTATTTTTAACAATATTTAGTTGAAACGTTGCAGACCAGGTGGACATATCTTACAGATTTTCTATCAATATATTATTTTTTATTTTTTTTATTGTGGCAAAACAATAGCATTATCAGGCATATTTTTGCAATAGGAAGCATTTTCTTTACATCCAACACAAAGCATAATCTGCAAGCCCAACACAAAGCATGATCTGCAAGCGCACTGTCAAGGTATATGTGAATTTGGCAGTGTGAGGTGATAAGAGAAATCATCAGTATGCTAAGGTAAGGTTAGGGTCAGTGTTCTCTCCCACTCACTGTGATGGAGAAAGTTACCAATTAGCACCAGTGTGTAGAAGCAGGATGTTAAACCTTAAACTGCAGAAAAAAAACACGTTGACTCTCAAATATTTATACTGTGAGGGAGATATTTAACACAGATAAAATAATTTCTAAAATCAGATTTATATAAAATCATCATACATGTGGAAATCTTTTAACTTTAATTAACATGTGGTTGCAGAGCAATTGTGGAGTGCGGATAGAGCCCATGGCTGTCACAGGTATATTCTGGAACAAGATGAGATGAGATTCACAGATGGGTTTACCGTGCTGATGGAAATGTGGCCTACATTTTTTCTACATTTTAGTCCTGGAGGCTTCTTTATTTGCAGCTTTACTTACAGTTACCTATAACTGTTATCTTTGCAATGCACTGCTCAGATTTTCAGTGTTTGAAAGTATACCTCACTTTTTGTGCACAATATTTGAAATTAAATATTTTCCTTACCTTTACTTGCAGTGTTCCTCGACAAGTTAACACATATCCTTTAATCTCCTCCAGGAGATAGTAAGAACCTGAACTGCATTGAATTTTCAGGGCTATGAAACATTAAAATGACATTTGTTTATCAGACGGTTAGACCAAAAAGTACTTTGATGATTCAGCTTGTTTCAGAGAAGTTTATTTTTAGTAATACACTGGCAAAAGATTCCACTAGAAGTCATTCTCAATGTATTCTGTTTTCACCAGTGCAGATTTCAAAGACATTTCACAAGACGTATGTAAAGACATGCAGCCCAGAATAAACAAGCTTGCCACATCTCTCTAAAAGGAATCCTATGTTGTATTTAATGGAAGTGCTCAGACTTTATGCTAAATCTTACTAGTGTATAATGTTTTCAGAAGAGAGAATTGAGACCATGTTGTCGGGTGCATCTTGAATGGATGACCGCACACATTAACTGTTATACTTTCTTGTACCTTCCATCTGCTAGTTGAACAATATTCTAGCTTTTGGAGAGAGTAACCACTTAAAATGAAACATCATTATATACAAAAATAATCTACAGATTCTACAGTTTATAGGTTGCTTTTGAAATGGACATGGATTTTGGTATTGTTATGTAACACTATTGTTATGTAATTTTTAAATATACATCTGTTTGTCCAATTCCTTAAAATAATGAGTTGTTATTATGTTATTAGATTTATGATTTTATATTTATATATATATATATATATATATATATATATATATATATATATATATATATATATATATATATAGGGCTGTTACCTTCACTTGTCGATTCCATTCTTGAGGCTGTGTTTACTGTATCCCCAAACAAACAGTATCGGGGCATTTTTGTCCCAACCACCCCTGCTACAACTGAACCTGCAAAATATCATTATTGTTTATAAAATGACTGAAAGATAAAGACCGTTTTCTAGAGAATGGTCCCACTTAAAGTTACCTACAATTCCAATATGCTGTTTTGTTTTTGTTTTTTTCTTCAAATAGGTTGCCTATAATTGTTGTTTGCTTTTTCAGACACAGTTTAGGGGAACATTACTGTAAATTGGTACCTAACAGTTCATTCTGTTGTGATACTAAATTCTTAAACATTGTACAGTGCTAGTGGAAATATTTATTTCAAGAAGAAAATCAGATGGTTTTCAGAGATTACCTGAATGAATACCTGCTCGAATCTGCAGCTGGTTGCTTGGTTTGTGAGGAATTCTGAAAGTCCTACAGACAGCTACAAGATCCAGAGCCATGCTGGCTATTTCACTGGCATGGAGGATGCCATTTTCCTTAGGCACTCCCGATACCACCATATCTGAAATACAAGGTTTCTTTTTAAAAAGAAAGCCGCTTCAAATGTCACTTCAGTGTAAGGATTTCCCTTACAATGTATGAAGTTTGCAATCATTCTGAGTGTTTCTGTTGTTCCAGTACTGAGTTATTAATGATTTTCATCTGTCTTTACCTGGTTCTCAGCCTGATTTTAGCTTAACCAGAGAATCCTGACTGTTTGGCACTGACGTTGTGAACTTTCAACTCTTATTTCCCACCTACAGTATTCTACATATTTGTGTAGAAAGTGGGGACAGGACAGCAGAGTTGAAAGGTTACATTGTCACATGACTGTAATGAGGAAGCCTTTTAAAAAAGAAGTGCTGTAAATTCTAGAACAGTCTCAAAACTTCACTCATCAAAATAGACTTTAAAGTAACAAAATAAGAATAATAGGCCACAAACATTGAGCATTTATCATTCACTCCCTGATTCCAACTGAAACAACTTGTTTGTGAGTTATACAACATTGACTTGTTGCCACAAAAAAAACTTTCAAAAGAGAATTCCTCGTTTGAAAGTGGGAAAATTCAATCAACCTATCAAATTATGAGTTAAGGATGGGTGCGGTCACAAACTTCAATTTTTGATCCCGCTTGTTTGTTTTTACATTCTGTTTTTTTTTCTTCTACAATTGAGGGATGTAACATGCTTTTGTATTTTTAAAAATATTTATTTTACCCTGCATTTGTTTGCTAATTAAATAGTCAGGCTAACTTGAATCTTATTAATGTAACTTAATTAACATTTGAATAAAACTAACTGTGACTTTCTTATTTACTATACTCATTCACACTGTTTCTCATTAAAAAGTAATTGCTGCAGAATTGGACAAGTTCTTGCAGAAAATGTATTCAACTGTTGTTGAGAAATTGACTTGAAAAATAAAGTGTGTGCTCCACTTATTCCCCAAAGACCATCAAAATCACCTCTTTTACTGCTGCAAAAAGCATGCACATGTGCTAGCAGTGGATAAACCTTGACGACAGTGCCGAGAAACGCATTGCAATCGAACACTGGGACCTGTGGACTGTTCCATCTTCAGATGTGGAGTCGGTATATTGGTATCATAGGAACTGCTACTCACAATTTACCAACAATTGAGGGCTGCAAAACATTGTGCTGAACCTGAACAATCATGTAAGACTCTGAGTACGACAGGCACACCTGAGGAGGCATCTGACAGCCCACCCCATGTCAAGTGGCTTTTGTGATCCGCCAGCTCTGCATTGATAACTCATAGTGCTGCACCAGCCAAAGTGAAACATGTCCTCCCAGCCACATGCATCATATGCAAGAACCCTGACATTGATAATGCCATTTATACATATCTTTCTGCAGAAATTAATTTTTGCTTTGAAATGATGGCCTACTGTGCCTGTTGTCCCAATTGTAATCATTTCCTTGTTTTGTAGAAAGCCAATGAAAGTATCCTCATTCAAATACGAGGACAGGACTGTGTGGCTGTTGATGTGAAATATCATAAGACCTGCTATAGAAACTATACCAGATTCATGCATCGTAAAAAAGATTAGGAACCATAAGTATTTTTGCTTATCTTATCTATGCCACATGTATTACAAGCCTCCATGAACTTCACTGGTAAAATACATTAACAAATTACATCTTTCCATGAAAGCTATTAAATTGTAGGCTAGTTGCTATTACCATGTTTTGTTTCTTGCACCTCTGCAGCAACTATAACTGGCTTTGAAAAAAACTTAACATATTCTGTAAGAGTGGAGTTGAATCAAAGATCATCAAGGAGCATCAGGTGTTCTGTTTGACCAAGCCACAGGATATGTTTCTTCATCTGGCAAACACACATGCAAGAAGCGATACATCAACATATAGGTGAACTTGCATAATTCATCAATCAATATGAAGTTGACTGTTTGTCCACTTGTAACGCCTTCTCAAATTGATGTAAAAATATATATAGTTTTAAAAAGGTATAAAAATGATATCTATTATCTTTTTTTTTCCGGGACATAAAAACTAAACGACTTCAAATCAAAATACCCCCAACTGTGGCTTCATCGCCCTGGAAATGAGCAGTCAGTAAATTTAACTCCTGGTCCTTTGATGGAGAAAATCAGTTTTTCAAATTCAGAAACTGAAACAGAAAGTGAATACACAGAGAGTGAGATCATGGGCACAACTGTGAAAGCTATTCCAGGAACATCTCTCCATGCACTCTGCACTGCATCTATGATGTTGCGGAAGGAACTATCTTTGAATGTTGACATTCACAGATCTTGGCCACCAACTGCATCAGATTTGGATATCAAAGCTGCAGAGTCTGTTGTGCCTTTTGCTCTGTACAATATGTTGGCTTGAACTGTTGGTGTATCGGATGAGTCTACTCTGGAGAGCTATGTGGAAGTCCCTGAGAAAGTTAATCTCAAACTTCTGTCTCTGCTACAGGATGTAGTGTGCTCGGGGTCGAAAGAGGTCAAGGCAACACCAAAGGCTCTGTGTCTCAGTCTGACAGTTAGACATTTAACCGGTTTGTAACAGGGAGAGATCTGTGCTGACTCTGCTGTCGTGTTCACGGGCTGCAGGAAGAGGGCGGCAGTCGTCCAACAACCGCCTGTGAGTCATGGCAGTGACACGGGCAGGTGGGAAAGTGGGTGTGTGGACTTTCCCCCTCTCTGAATGGCTGAGAGGCGTGTCTTGGGAGATTGTTTGCCCTATAAATTAACGCTCTGTTGTTTCCTCAGATCTGCCCTTTTAAACGTGTAGAGTGCGCAGAAACGCTGGTCCACGACCGAACGGAATGGAACGGAGGTTCAGAGCGAGACAATGAGGGAGGGGAACCCTTGGGCAGATCCCTGAATAAGGATAGCTGAGCAGGCTAGGTAGCCGGCAACGTAGGACGGTGATCCGGGTCGCACGGGCAGCGACGACCGGGATATTGCTGCAAGTGCAGCACCTTTTCTTTGTAGTTTTATTTTTCCTGTTTCTTTGTGCCTTCGATTTTTGTAGTATTGTTTTGAAGCACCTGCAAGCGCACCTGAACTGTTTACCCTTGCTTGGTATTCCCATGGTTCTGTTTACCATAGCTGGTAAGCAGACCACGGACCAACAGCGCCCTCTGCGGGCTAAAGAAACCCAACGCGCCCCTGAAATAAAACTGGGCACCTGTGTGGTGTTTTCAATTACACCTGTCTGTCTCCTGGTCAGTGAATTACCCACACCCCTTCCACACAGTTCAACTCGTGTACTTGGATTGCTCAATAGACTTTGCCACTGTGCATCCCATTCAACCATACTTGCCTTTGAAACAGCTTTGGCACAGCTATAAATTAATCAAGCACAGGTCTATATTCCAGGTGGGTTCCAGCAGAGAAAGCACACCATCCTTGTGTGAGATAATACTGAATTCAATGAGAAGAGACTTGGGGTCGATGCTTTCCCTTCTACTCTATTCAAAGACATGTGCCATGACAGTGACTTGGCAGAGATCATCACAGAATATGAACAGTATGTTTGTCAATTGTGCGCTGTGAGCAAAACGTTTGCTTTCTGGAGCTCATATACAGACATGGTGGCATTGCTACTTTGTTTCATCCGTGCAACATGGGAGTCAAACTGGAATTTATCCATCCGGTCCATCCGGTCAATGTTGCCCTGGTATTTTGCATACGATAGAATGCATTATGTACGGTACTTGCCAGCATACTGGGTGGAAATGGCGCATTTGGGAGATACACATGCTGCTGCTTACAATCACGTTTTGAGCTCAGGGGAATGGAACGGCTGTTCCATTTTGACACACCCCTTAACTCTTCATACATTGGGACCAGAAGGCTGCCATATATAGCCTGTCAAACATGGACCAGATCACGATATTGCAGCCTAATTAACCCATGTTCGTTAGTTAAAACTCTGTAATTAGTTGACTGTTATTCCTAAAAAATCATGATTACAAACCAGGTTCAAAGTTCTATTCGACTGACAAGTTTTCCGTATGAGCTGAGAATGTGAAAACCGGCCTACATGCTAAAAACATGCTATTTTTGAACCATCACCTATGTTCTAAGCGCACTGGGGAAAAAATGTGCACAATTCACATGTGGCAACAAGTCGTTTTGGAATCAGTAACTGTTTAGCTATAAATTATCACATTTTCAGGTAGTACCTCGATGAGGGTCAAGAAAATCTTTTTCTGACATCTTATCCCAAGTGGCACTATGGCCTATAAGAACTGAATGGCATTTGCTGGTAGCTTCTACTATGCAACACTAAACTGTAGTACTAGGCTGCAATAGCATACACTTGGAACATTATCTTAGGAACTGAAACAGCACATATATGAAACCAGACCATACCTGCTATAACAATGGCCTATATATCAATGTTCTAAAAACACCATATATATATAATATATATATATACTATATATATATATATCTATATATTATTATGATATATATATATGCATCCAAGGCACAAAAACGTATTCAACCAATATGTCACATATAAGAAAAAGTATACTTACATGCATCTCCAATGGTCTCAACTTTGTAGACATCATAGTTGTCTATAATGTCATCAAAGGTTGTGTACAGCTTATTTAGGAATTCTACAACTTGATATGGTGTGCTAGTGCTTGACAACTGTGTGAAACCAACAATATCACTGTCAAAGGGGGGGAAAAAAATGTTAAAACTTCAGAAAAAATAAAATATATTCATTATTGTAAAACGATACTGAAAAATAATGACACTACGCTATATTAATGCTTGATTAATAATCCAAAAGCATTTTCATAAGATGGAGGAGTGGTGGTCCAGGTTTCAATACATTCTCAAAGCTTAACTGAATTATTAAAATAATGTTAAAATATAACATTTTGATTGGAGCATTTAAATGCATTTAACCTGACTAGTCTGTTCTTCAATATGTAGACTTGAAAATTTCAAAATTCAATTCACATTTACCAATGCAAGATATCATTTTTAAATAATCAGTGACAGCCTAGCAATAGTATAGAGCACCATAGTATAAGCATCACATCGACTGCAGGCTTTTCTCTCAACTGTTTTCTCCAGTTCAACGTACCTGAAAAATACCGTTGCACTTACATAGCTTTGGGCTTGCGATGGTTTCCCTTGTCTTAGATCATCAGCTACCTGTTTGGGGAGCATACCTGTCGACACACAATTGTGTGTCAAATTCTTTTGCAACTAAAGAAACCTTCTTTGGTTTTGAACGCTGCTTCTACAGTTCCAGTTCAGCAGCTACAAGATGAGTTTATGTTTATGGTTTATGGCAGTAGTTTCTTAAAAGACAATCCTCTTTTGGAGATGGTTGAAGACAACTAAAAACAGAATATACTACATGTTCCACCGTATAATTAGTTTTTGTTAAATAAATACATACATAAAACTTGTTTCGTATTTGCAGATTCATTGTGCCAAGTTAATGGTTGCTCATATTGAAATATAACCCTTACGTGAGCTCTAGAACTCAAGTGCTGGGTCTAAATATCATGACTGGTGTTCTTTGGAAACTTCTTGTCTTTCTGAAAGGAGAATCCACCCATCAAACTTATACATTACCAGTTTGACCAGTTAAATACGTCTCTCTGCCCACAAACCCCTGCCACTTCTTTGATTGGTCCTCCTTATCTCTGCCTCCACCCTGCAGCATGCCTTGTCGAGGGGGAAGGTGGCCTCAAATGCCACTTGTCCTGCCCGCTGGCCGAGCCATTCTTAATCACTGTATCGCATTCATCTCAGCTCGGCCAGCATAGGAGCAGCTATTGAGCACCAATGGATAAGGCCGTGGGCGAACTTGTAATGTGAATGTATTATGTATCTGTCGGTTATCATGTTCATGTCGGGCATAACTGTTTGCCAATTGTTCATGTGCCATCAGGCATATCTTTCACAACCAAAAAACTGTTATTTTTACTACTAAGTGGATGTCTTCTTTCTGAATATTTTGGTCTATTGGCACAAACAACATATAACACCTACAATATGACAGTAATTTAGCAACTCACTGTATAACAGACGATCAGTTTTCTGTTTCTCATGCATCAAGTCCTGTGTTCTTTCAGCTACCAGCACCTCCAGGTGTTTACTGTATTTTTCCATCTACAAAAAAAAACCATTAAAATAACAACCGGATGTAGACAGAAAGGCCTAGCGAATGTGTGTTTCTGGGGGGTGCAGGGCTGAAAGCAGTAATCTATAATGAGATGCGTTTGGGTTCGATGCTGGCACACATGCTTATTTTCTCTTCTTATTCAAGGAAATGCTTTATCATCGTGTAGCATTTGGAAAAGTACAGCAAAACCCCAGCAGACCCATTTTGATCCAGTTATAACTTAATAAGAAAAAGATAAAATTAAGATAAAATTAAGATATGTTATTTTAAACAATTAGTACTACAGTCATTTATCCATATCTATTACGGTAATTATGGTCTTTGAACTCCCTGTAATGTTTATAAGTAACATATTAGTTTATCTAAGCTCCTTCCTGTGTTGTATATATATATATTTCAAAACAATCATATTGACATGCACATAATAGGTATATTATGGGCCAACTTAAAGCATTCATCAACTTTCACTCAGTAGCATTTACCAGAGTGATTAGTCTTATGAGCATCATGGTTTATTATACTCCTTCCTGCAACTACGCAGATGCTCTGATTGACATTATTGGCTATTGTGGGAATCAAAACCAGGCAGGGTTGTTACAGGAGGGAGCATGGTCTGGATACACAGTGAGGATCATGTGATTTATTACCCAGGATGTGTGAACAGTAAAAACAATTGTGTAGAAAAATATATTTACAGCACAGGATGCAGTAATGGTAAAGTAATGTGTTTCTTGTAAACACTATTCTGTGACCCTTTAACCCATGACCTACCAAGTTCATCATCATGTCCACAGGGCTGACTTTGCTTGGGTTGATTTTGTACAAGAACTTCTTTATTTGATCAAAGGTAGGCCGGTGGGCTTGGTTATGTGCGCGACACCTCCTGATTAGCTGGTGAAGCAAGCAGAAGAAAACACATGTATATATTTTTTACTATTTTAAACTACATGCTATGCAAGAAGGAGAACATGTTCAGGCTTTTGAGATTAAGCTTATTCAATTTGAACTAAAACAAAAAAAAAAAATCAATTACTCTATTCATTGCATCAGATTCTATAACACATGCACTGTGGTGAAGATAGCTTTTGTAGTATAATATCTGCAACAGCCTAAAAGCATATTGAACGGTAATGACAGCCCCACCTCCCATGTTTTCTGTGAGTTTTATAAAGTGCACTGTATACATGCCTTACTAATAAAACATTAATAGTGATGTTTTTTTGTTTTTTTCAATACAAACTTTCATACACTTTTCAATATACTGATATACTGATGTTTCAGTATATGGCATATCATAACAGTGACACAGGATCTTACCTCCACATACTCTGAGGGGCAGGGGCAGGTGTTCTCTGCCTTGCCGGTAATTAATTCAGGCAAAGGTGGGCACCAAGCACATTCCAGTGAATTGTCCTCTGCCTGAAATATACCAAAGCAAGCTGTTTAGTCAAGTGGCCACATTTATTTAAAGTTATAACACCTTTAAAAAACTAACAAACAAACTAGTGCTTACCGGAACTGGGTCACTTCTAGTTGCTATTTCCAGCAATATTATTGAATAGCTACAATAAAACACATGTCATTATTAATTTAATAATGTAGATGAGGATTAAACAAAAACATTATTATTACTTGAAAATGAATCAACCTTATCTGGTTAAACAGTAAAACAATATTAAGCAAAACAATAGTACTGCCTGGATTGTTGTAATGAAGAGGGAGGGCTAACTCGTAATTAGAAAAGGCAGTATTTACAAAATAAACATTTATAGTGGTTTGCAGTTCCTATTTCGGCCTGTAAAACTAAACAGAATATTCTGAGCCATTATGCGCATAGAAACACTGCATATAAGGGCCTTGTGTATTTACCTGAACACATCAGCCACGAGCGTGGGCTCAAATTCTGGAGACTGGGCTTCAGGTGGCATGTAAACCTGCAGCAGCCTCAGTTGGTATGTGCTAATGACTTCATTTGAGTCTTCTTTTCGGTATGTTGGCAGGCTGTAATCTGGCGTGTGAGAAATGAAAGGGTTTGTTATTTGTGTTCATGTACAAAACAAAATATGTCACTTGTGCCACCTCAGTGAAATCCTTTATATACCCTGCCCAAATACTGAGAGACCAAAAAAACCTAAAATAACATATACTGCATTTGAGGAAAGAGCCATGGGTGTAAATTTTGGATCACTGCCAGCTTTCAAGACTGGACAAGAATGTTTTCCTGTAAATGCTTTAACATCATACTGGAGTAATAATCAAATTGCTCATGTAATACATTTACATGGTGGGGACAATTTGCCTGCAAAGGAGAAATATAGACCAAGGTGTTTCCATATTTGGAACAATACATAATTTGTAATCTATTTAATTTGGCAGCTTTTTAGCTACCAAAATGAAAGCTTAAGAAGAACATTAAGTAATATGACCAATATATACATGCCTGAGAGTTTGCAGACCCAACGGTCATCAATAACACAGTTCATTGACTTTAATCGTCCATGACAAATCTTCTGTTGATGAAGGTAAGCCATTCCTCTTGCAATGTCAGTAGCAAAAGAAAATCTGAAATAGAATATAGTCATTTTATGAAGTGTAAAAAATAAACCAGAGAGGTAAATGTTGATGAGATTAGGTCTAGGGCCATTAATGTTTGCAAAATTGGGACAGATAACAGCACTGGAAATATAGTATACTAGTACTGTTAATGTTTCTCAATAGATGATGGTTTTTAGCTCTTGTTTCTTTACCTATGCATGGATGGAAAGAAAGACACAGAGAAGAGATGCAATGATCTCCTACCTGAAGCCCCAGTTGAGAGGAATTTCTTCATTTAGTAGAACATCATTAAGGCTCCCCTTCGGGCAGTACTCAGTTACTATGGCTACATTTGGCACCTCTATGCAGCCACCGAAAAACTTGCACAGGTTTGGATGATCAAGAATCCTTTTAAATATAGAATGGCGTAAATTAACATACGGTACTATCAGAAAATAACCCTGGATAATATTTAAACAGAGGCTATTCTGCATATTTGTCACAATTTCAAAGGGAAAATATATACCAGGGGCATCCAAAGGTTGTTGCTTTATTGCAGCTAACATGACATGATTTATTTGTATAGGAATTTATTCACGTTCTGTAGAAAAGCAGTTTAAAAAGTGACTATACATGCCCTTGAAGACGCAGATGTTCCTGGAGCACCTCCCACCAGATGAATCAGCAACCAGCGAGAAATCTAGACTGTGACACTGTAACTGCTCAACCTTTCAGCTCTCATCCAGTATTATAATATGACTCTTTATCATAAATGTAATAATCATTTTTATATAGCACCTTTCAAAGTGGACCACCACCACAAAGCAGTTTACAAGATACAAGACTACGGTGTGTGAACTATGCATCAGCTGCGGAGTCACTTACAACAATGTCTCACCCGAAAGACAGAGCATAAGGAGGTTAAATGACTTGCTCAGGGTCATAGTGAGACAGTGGCCGAGCTAGGATTTGAACCGGGGACCTCCTGGTTATAAGCCCAGGTCTTTAACCACTGGAACACACACCCTCCTCTAATACTGCCTTCACATAAAGGTTATATATTACAAAACAAGCAAATAAAAATAACAATTCTAACAATTATATCAATTATAATATATCATTTCTGTTTTAAAAATTCCCCACATACCTAACTTGCTTTACTTCCTGCCGGATGGTTTTTGTAAGAGAAAAAGTTTTCTTCTTTATTTTCTTAATAGCTACTGTGCGTGCATCACTGTAATAGACAATTATTCTCTGGTTAAGATACCGGCATGTAAAAATGAGCAGTTACTGTACACCTTTAAGAGCTACAATAATGCTGGATCATCCCACACAGGGTCAGCAGTAACATATCAAATAATTAATCTCAGTTGTGCAGAGGTTTGCATCCTCACAATTCTGTGAACCCTTGTTACCTAACCACAGTAACATGCGGTGCTAACAATTATTATAATCAGCAGGGACCACCTGTTCTTTTGTACATGGTTAAATAGCATTTGTTCTATGAGGCAGTGTAAACAATGTATGCTGTAAAACCATTTCATACAGTGTATCACTCCTGCCCAAGCAAACCACCATGTTTGCATTTTTCGGAATAAATAATTTTCAGATCATAAAATATCATGGTGAAGTCTTTTTTGACCAAAAATAATAACAAACTACCCCCACCTGAACAAAACCAAAAATAAAAACCAACAATTTTCAAGCCCTAATTATTAGATACTGAGTTCTATTGAATCATATTTGGAATACATGAAACTGGATCCTTCGTGCAGGTTTTAAATTTGTTTTATTGCTCTCAACTATGACTACTACTAATACTACTACTTCCATGACTACTACTACTCCTACTACTCCTAATAATAATAATAATAATAATAATAATAATAATAATATATTTTACTGGTCAAACAGCTTACACAAACAGGGAGAATGCACTACATTTTTTAGACAAAATAAAAAGATGATCACATACTATATCCCGGTTTGGGTGAAGTGCTGTTTTCGGGATGTGTTCAGAGCTCCTGTGCAGGAGCTGAGAGCTGTAACACAGCTGGCATTGGAGTCGCTGTTTCCGACTGGGACACTTATGATGCTTCCCATGGTGTTCCGAGCAATGTGAGCTGTCAGAATGTTAAAATTGTTTTATTTTTACACTGACTGATATTGATTTTGAAACTCTTGTACTAATGTAAATAAATCACTATTGCACAACATGAAGTAATGAAATTTAGGATTGGTAGGTGGACAGACCACAACACTTTCCCAATTAATAAGTACTCCGTTAATATAAAGTAGTTGCCTGCCTTTTCGTGTAAATTGACATTCTGAACCTACCTCCTCCCTGTCTTCCCAGTATTTGTTACATATCTTCATGTTCTGTGTGCTACTGCAGGTACTCTTGTACCTGCAGATCTTGTACTTCTGTGGTCTCATGCTGCATGCAACATTTATTTGCAGTGCAGTAGAAACCAGGAAAACTGAATAAGAAAACCAGCACAGAGATTTTTCTTTCTTTCCTAAAACCTATGACAAAATCAACTTCTCTGGTGTCAAGTCCCAAATCAGTATTTTACTACAACTATGTGAGGATCCAATGCTTTAGAATGGGCCATGATAGACAACAGGGAGAGCTGTGAAAATCTCCAGGCTGTACTACAATGTAATTTTCCTGTAGGATTCTGGGAGAAGAAGCTGCGGCTCTTACTCGTGCCAGTGAACTAGCCCTTAAATGTATTATTGTCCATTTTTGGTAGATGCTTTAATTACAATTAAACTGCTTGAAGATAACATTTTAATAAGCATCCACAATAAACAGGATTACATTTGTCATAACTGGCACCTACACCTAAACACCCCAGGTACAAAATAGGTTTTGTACAGCACACAGTATTTCTATTGCCTTGTAAATGGGTGCCTCAAGCCTTTCATTAGACATCTTGAATATCCTGATAAACTTAATTTACACAGCACAATCATAATTATACCTTTCCTAAAAATATATAACATACTTATAAAAATACGTATCAATATGCAGTGTTACAGATCTATATATAAAAAATACAAATTCCAGAAACATTATTGAACATTAAGAATTAAAATACTTACAGACCTTGTTTTATCTGACTGAAGTCAATTATCCAGCTCTCATCCCAAAACATCTTTTGTTTTTGATATTGAAACCACTGGAAAACACAAAGCAAATGGAAGGATGTAAGCTTAGTCAATGTTATTATCATTTTGTCTCAGAGTTTTTTATATACAGTTCTGACTTTATTACCAACATACATTTTAACTTTTGGGTTTTAATAATACATTGATTGTTGCAAAATATGTTAAACATGTCACAATATGGTAACTATTTTGTTTTATAAATCAGCAGTCAATTGGTCAACGTGTTCTAACCATGTAATTAACAAAAGACTGCCAAATTAATTAACATATAAGAATCCCAGAAATAAAAAGGGAAATTTTATGAGATGTTTTACCAGTCAAAAGTTTTCTTGGCAGTGGAGAAAAGGGGAACTAGTATTTTTTTTTTATTTTCTTCCCTGTTAAAAAAAACAAAACAAATAAAACAAAAAAAAGCAACCTACCACTACTGTAAGGACAAAGCCAGCGAAGACAAAGCTAATTGGGAGGCATATTGCAACCTTGATTGCTGCAGTCATTGGACATTCACCACAATCAGCAGGGCATGTAGAACACATCTCCTCTGCATCACAAACTCCGTCTCCACACACTGATGGTGAAGGAAGAACAAGTTATTATAGGAATTCTGTAAAATGTGCATTTACAATACACATAATACGAAAAGCCAGGTTCAAAATTAGCTCACTGTAGGTTGCTTGTTTTTCCTAGTCAACATAATAGCGTTTAATTTAAATACAATATTAAAAATAAGACCCCATTGTGTACCTTGTCAATTTCTGAAATATGCAACGAGTTTTGTAATCCAATCCAGATGATTGTTAAAAGGGTCAGTAATAAGGTGCAGTGCTCCCTCGTTATAATGTGGTAGTTTGGAGCAATAATTAAGAGGCGGTACTATGTGCATTGTAATAAGAATTCAAGTGAAATTGCTTTATGTGCAAAATGAGAGCCATGACAACAGCACCTTAGAACCAGTTTCACGCGATCAAGGGTTGGCAGGGCTGCGTCGCTGGCAAGGCTGTTACTACCAAGAAGCGAGAGCCAGAGACACAACTTGCAAATTTGAAGCGATTTTGCACACTTTAATAATAAAATGATAAACAAAACAAAACAAATAGGCACAATGGCCAAAACAAACAGTTTAAACACAGATAATATATACTTTTAAAATACAGCGGTTTTAGACCTAGCCAACGCTTTCACACAATAAACACGGGTTCACTAACTCCCCTAAACCCCAACAATATTTCTTTATATATATATATATATATATATATATATATATATATATATATATATATATATATATATATATATATCACTATTCACCAACATTACATTAACTGTGTAATTACAGTGGAGACTGTCACCTATGATTTCATACTAACACCGGTGTAAAGGCCACAAAACCACGTATTTTTGCAGGGAGGAAATTTACCTCCTCCCTACCACCCAATAACACACACACACACACACACACACACACACACACAGACACACAGACACACACACACACACACACACACACACACACACACACACACACATACACCAGTGCACCAGCAGGGCCTTCACCCTGCCACACTCCCACAGAGAGCACTGTTATGGTAAAATATGTAAATATTCATCAAATAAATTCAATTAAATTATTGTCTCGATAAAATGTATATTCTTTACAAAAGACTGAATTTGATTGTATTGATCAAATAAACATTTGTATCAAATGAACTAGCTGGGAATGCTTGTGCAACTGATGACTGATTGAAGATTATTTGTGGCAAGAAAAAAATGTGAAATGCAAAAAAATTGCAAAAAAGTGAACGTTATGCCCACTCGTCTGAAAGAAAACTGAAAGAATTCTCTCCTCCCTCCTATACATCTAATTTACAATGGACTGGCTTAAAATATTTTTGACTTCTTGGTTCAAGTTATGTTGAACAGGTTTTATAAGCATGTGTTTGTGATTAATGCAGAGTATTTAGATTAAAAAGAGCCTTTACCTATAGCAGGTAAGACTGTGGTCTTGACCTCAAGAGCAACCTGCATCTTCCCTACCCTGATATGAGCAATCAGGGAAGTCACCCCCACGTGAACCAGGACCACCTGGCAAGACAGGAAAAAGGAACTTGGTGAGATAGCAGCCGCTAATACAGTTTTGATAACTTACGCCAGTTGTTGGCAAAGCTACCCAAAAGATCGCTTCTGATAGCTGTTATGTACATGTACTTATAAAACTGTTTTTAGTTATTTTGTTTAATGTTTATAATAGGTATACTACAATAAAACAATGGTGTAAATACTACCCAAATATTACCTATTAGATTATGGAAGTACTCCACATATATTTTAAGCCTTAATGCTTTCTCTTTTGACTTTTTTTTTTTAGTACAAACTGATAATCAAATGTAACTCAACCTTTAATTTATGTATTTATTTGTTTATTTATTTATTAGTTTTTTGTAAAATGACTGTTTATAAGTAGTTTCTACAAATAATAATTTGGAAACTTGATTTATTGACAATGGTGAAGTTTACATGCACAAGTCCTGATAATTTTCCTCACAACCTGTTTGCCGTACTTTTCAGGAAATGTGTTGCTATGCAGTTTTGATTTAGAAAAAAAAATCGGCCGTGCCAATGCAGATTACTCAATTCATAGTCATAGGGGAGGGGATATTTAAATGTCCCTGTCTGCTTACTAAGTAGGAAATGAACGACTCTAAATATCGTGAAGAGAGCTTCGTGTGTTGCCATGAAGATAAAAAAGCTTTAACATGGGCTCCCAAGTGGCGCATCCAGTAAAAGCACATCACCCTATAGCCTGGAGATCACAAGTTCAAATCCAGGCTATATCACTGCAAACCATGACCTGAAATTCCCTAGGTGTGGCACTCAATTGGGCAGGGTGTCCTCAGCTCACCATGCACCAGTGTCCCTTGTGGTCTGGTCAGGCACCTGTAAGCTGCCCAGGGCTGTATATCCTCCAATGTTGCACCTCTGAGGTGGCTGCATGGCTAGTCTGCAGTGTGTACAGAAGCAGTCAGCTGATGGCACACACTTCAGAGGACAACATGTGTTCATCTTTGCCACTCCCAAGTCAGGGCAGGAATGGTAGCAGTGAGCTGAGCCTAAAAATAATTGAACACGACTAAATTGGGGAGAAAATAATAATTGGTGACAACTAAATTTATAAAAGAGAAATTAATTAATGTGTTATCACACACATTCTGAAATACACCCCTCATTAGCTACTTGTTTGTCTGGTTACCTTTCCAACACACACACACTATTTAGAATTTATATTTGTGTGTATGTGTTTGTGGAACATCTAAAAGTTACATTTCATTAACACTAGAACCTCCTTTTACAATAAATGTTTTTATTTTGAATATAACCTACAATATTCAGTTTTTTTATAAATATACAAGCCTGTTGATACCTCTACTAGACCTGGCAGCTTTCAAATTCCTTTGTTTTGTACAAGGTAGGAGAGCTTTCATCTTGAAGCTAGCCACGGTGCTTCAGCAGAAACATTTCGATCACTAAACTACAAAGCTGCAGCCAGGCTGCAGCAGCTCAACCTGGATTTTGTGCTGCGAGTGACACACATGCAAGATAAATCATGTTACTTTTGTTTTAGATAAAAAACTACTTTCGTTTTTACAGCTTTGTATGTGCATATACCTGTTTACACACTACTTTCTTTTGAAATGTTGTTTAAAATGTACTGGCAGTTGTAGGTATGAGTATATCTGAGGCGGTTCTAGTTTTGAAGTAGTCCATAAATGTACAGTGTGTGTGTGTGTGTGTGTGTGTGTGTGTGTGTGTGTGTGTGTGTGTGTGTGTGTGTGTGTGTGTGTGTGTGTGTGTGTGTGTTTTGTGGGGGGGTGTTTATGTTTTGTACAGCCTTTCTGCTAGAGATTATGTGATATTAATTCAGAAAAACAGGATGACACTGCTGAAACCTTGCCAGCCACAAGCACAATTCCTGTTCCAGTTTCGATGGGTTTTTACAGCTATTTTTATCCTGAGAAAGCGATTGAACCTACCCTTAAAGTTGCACTGCCAAAAGGACGTCCTTTTCCTGTTTAACGATGTACTTACGTGACAACATGACACAGTCATGACTGTAGAGTTGATTTTCAATGCATGTAAACCAAGCCAATGATAACATATATGCACCGAACCCAAAGTTCAAGTCCACATGCCCTTTATACACTGGTGTTATTATAGACCCTATCATATAAATCTCTCTTTATAAAATCTGTGGGCTTAGTGGCCACTGCATATGTATTATCAATATGTGAGGTTGATTTGATCAACCTATACCCCATCAGGATAAATCACAGCTGTATTTCTAGATCATTTTAAAACGCTGGAGAATCACCCTGTATTGCATCAAATCACCTGTCCCGGTGGATTGCCTGTTGCTGTAAAATGGTAAAATCAACCTTTGAATGGCATCATAGCAGTATCTCCTTGAAATAAATGTATGTCCTAGACACACAAAAGCAGCATGGGAAAGATTATGTTTCCAATCCAGACTTTTCAGCTTGGAAACAAGCAAAATTAGAATCTAACAAGTGATAGCAACCTAGCGACCACACAGTCATGCACACACATTTGTGTTTTAAAGAAAAACAGCCTGATCCAATCGATCTATTTTGCTTGCCAAAATATTTTTGGAAAGAAGTCAAAGTTAAATCACTGAGGTAAAACGTTATTTACCATAGACGTCCGGACGAACTGTCCTTCCTTCATCAATACATGAATAACAACAGAATGGGAAAAAAAAACACAATAGATATGATATACAAAGTCAGAACTCTAAAAATCAGTTGATTTCAGGAACAATAGACATGAGAGCCAATCAATTTCAATATTAGAAGAATTTAGACTTTTATCCAACAATGTTATCAATATAGAAAGCTCAAAAATATACAAAAAATATTAATATAAAAAATGTCTGATAGCACAAGTTATAAGTACAGCAAACTGGTCAATGTTGAGGGCTCTGAAACGATTAATCTAGTTGAGGAATATATCAACCTCTGTTGTTCAATGCATTAAGAGATATTGTTTTGTAACGGTCTCCAACTTTAAGAGCTTTGGTGTTTGTACACTAATCTTTTGGAAATTGATCAAATATTTTTAGAAATGTAATTTGGCCCTTAATTTAGCTACATTTTTCTTTTCAATATGCAACTTTTGTTTTTGTTCTTTTATAATAACACCTATTTTTTCACCATCGTGTTGTTATCCACGTGATGTTGTTAATAAATATATAGACAGCTCATATATACAGCTATAAATAAAATACAAAGTGTTTTAAATGATTTTACTGTCATTAGTAATAATACCATTGCATAATATATTGAAGTACTAATGTCATTTATTAGATAATAAGAGAATATGTGAAAAATATTGTATATAAAATCCCAGGGTGGGTATTAACTATTTGGACGTGCCTACATATGGGTAAAACACACGCACTGTTTGTGTGCTTGTACAGCGGTTGAGAACCTCCACTGACAAGTGATGAATCTAAATCACTGTAGTAAATACAGTGCTATCTACAAGACCCTTAAAAAGATTCTCAAGTAGAATCTTTTTTGGGACGCTCATTCCGTCCTTTTCTTTCCCCCCAGAGCACCTATTGACAGAATCATAGAATACAACTGTGTTCCACCATCAAATGTTCTTATGTCAATCATGTGGTCAGTATCATTATGGCTTGAGGTTACAGCCATGTGTCTGTGAAAGGGTAAATTTTTAAAAAAATAACACTGGAAACAGAACTTAAGTAAGAAAATCTAAGCTACAGCTGTGTACCAAATATTAAGACAGTCCCATAAAGAAAATTAATATACAATAAATATATTTTAGAAATATATGTTAAAACACATATTGAAATATAAAAAATGGCCGCAAAAATAAATTGAAATACATTGTAAAAATTCATAATTCTATATATTTAAATATATTGTAGACATACATTTACATATATTTTAAAATATATGCCTACATATAGTATGAAATATAATGGAACATATTTAAAAGTATTCTACAATATATTTTGAAATATGTTGTAAATACGATAAAACAACAAGAGATATGCCATAAACATTGTCAAAATATATTTGGAGTTCTGCCATCTACAAAATCCTGTATTCTTGTAGGAACGTACACCAATATATTTGGAATGTTTTCAGAAATGTATGAGAATATATTTAAAAAGATATTGTACTATACAGCATATATCTAGGAATGAGATGACAATATATTATATGTATTGCTTTGACATATACTGCAATATATTATACAGCATATATATATATATATATATATATATATATATATATATATATATATATATATATATATATACACACACACACACACACACACACACACACACACACACACACACATATATATATATATATTATAGATAATATATACATATATATAATAATATATATATATATATTATACCATATGTTTTCCATATGGGGTAGCTCAAAATGTACTGTCTATATGAATCTGTCATATAGCAGACATATTAGGTCAGAAGTCAATGTCATGGTGAACAACACACTAAGCATGTAGTGTTCCTACAACCTTAAAAATGTTGAAGTTACTATCTCAAATCAGTAGTTTCTATAACACTGAAAAAGTTAAGTTGCCAGCTTATACGGCAAGCACTTTATACAGAGATGCTTAATTAAACATGTTAAATAAGTACAAAATGAGAGTGAATTCTACTAGTGTACCTTTGCAGTCCAATTCCTTTGAGTCATTTTTCCAGCTGTAGAGAGGGTGTGGGTAAATATCCGACCATCATCTGGGATCCAGGGCCCACATATTCCACCTTTATTCTTCATAGAAACAACAAAGAAGTTGACAATTAGAATTACACATTCACTCTTAAACTGAGTACCACAAAAAAATGTAGTCAATGATTTCGAAGTTCATAGCTAATATTTTTTCATACCATTAGGCCTTCCGACAAAACTTTTGTTGTCCATCAGTCATCCCTCAGATGGGCACATTTATTCCATTAATACAATGTGGAGTCAATGCTAATATATTGTTTTACTTATTTATGACATGGTGAAAGAAAAACTTAACATTAAAATTATTACATTGGATTGGATGGAAAAAAATACTAAATCCACAACATACAGAGGTTAACTCGCCTAGAGAGAAACATGTTTCAGTTATCACTAATATATTCTTCTTGTTGCTTTAGATCGCTTTGCATAACATTTTCTGTATCTAAAACCAAATGCCTCTTACCATGAACCCCAGTGGACAGGAATGTATGTTTGCATGGTGAACGCAGCAGTTCTGTTCATTTGCGTCTTTCCAATTTGGAGGACAATCTTGCTCTTCACAGAACTTTTTTGCAGCGGCTGCATTACTGGCAACAAAAAGATAGACTCAACCTTTCAATCAGACTCAGTCATTTCTTACCAAATTCATAACTCAAAGAAGGTTGTGTTTTTGTGAAAATAAACAAAGCATCCTGTGTGTTATGCAACCCCCCCCCCCCCCCCCCCCCCCACACACACACACACACACACACACACACACACATCTTCACGGCCATTCAGTACCTGTGGGAGAAGATACCATTTCCTACCGCCCACTGATAGAACTCATCAGATGCGGTTATTGCATAGGTGACGTTGAATTCCTCTCCACTCACAATTTTCTCTGGTGGTCTGTTTACCCAAGCCATCTCCAGACCTCAAACAGAAAACATCACTGTTCCTTAGAATACACCATTAATTATATCATGACATATAGATAGCTGCTGGCAAACAGCTTCAACAGCCACTGAATTATTACTTATAGTCTAATTGGTCACCTATTCATCCTACAAGTGCACCGTTATGCCCAATTAGATTAAACTATCATGGCACATTCTTGCAGTTGATAGTGAGGTATAATTTCCATTACCAGGTTTGTGAGTAGGACAAAGTTCCCTGTGAAACAGCATTGGGCTCATAAGTGCATTGTCATCTAAAGTATATGCCAGTGTGATGGCTTTCATTATTTAAAATGATAACAACATTGGAAGCATTGGTTATATTGGAATGAAAATGCTTTATTTGTAACTTCTCCAAAGGAAACTACCTAAACAAATTCAGACTGGTGCTAAGAAAGCAGACAGTTAAAACATGTACAGCCAGACACCTTTTTCTATAACTTCAAAGCAAAAACTGAAAATAAGCATAGCTGATTGTATTAGGAGTTTGCCAATAACCTAGCAAAATAAGCATTAAATAACAGAGGAGGTATTGATACAAGCAATGTGCCTGTTTTGTACTGGAACCCAAAGAAAGTAT
This sequence comes from Polyodon spathula, assembly GCF_017654505.1. NCBI lineage: Eukaryota > Metazoa > Chordata > Actinopteri > Acipenseriformes > Polyodontidae > Polyodon > Polyodon spathula. The sequence goes on from NC_054534.1 coordinate 73,083,731, forward strand.
TAGGTATTGATGTTCAAAATTAATACAAGCAAATTAAAAATCAACCAGTACAGTACTGTACTATACAGTACATAGTAACAATAAAACGATAAGAATGCATGAAAGCACATATTGCAGTGTTCTATAGGAAGGCTGTTTTCAGAGCAATTTCATACAAATTATACATTTATTACACTGAACAATTTCTCACAATATAAATCGACCGAGAAACTCGACATTATATATATATTATATATCATATATATATATAATATTATATATAAATATATAGATATATATATTATATATATATCTATAATATATATAATATATATATCCTTATATCTTATATAATAAATATATAATATAATATAATATATTATATATATATAATATTGGTAACACCAGAATATAAAATTGGTCATTTATATTTGTTCTTGATTTTATTTTGTACAATAAAATTATACTTTGTTGTTTATAACAGAATACTTTGTGGTAACCATGCACATAAACAATGTATACATACATTGTTTGATTTACTAAAATATAATTTATGTTAAGATATAATATTTAATAAACAATATTCAATGGATTTCCCTAACGACCAATTCACATTATTTATCATTCACTATTTAACATGTATCTTAAATGTATAGGGCTATACAATTATAACAATAATCCATTAATTATGTTTTATTTTATTTTGTTATTATTAATATTACTTCTGGTTTTAATGTTATTGTGAGAAGACAAAGGAATACAAGATTAAAGGTGCTTACCTCCACAGTCTATCATGTTAAATTCATCTGGTTTTTCTAATGGCCAGCAGTCATACTCGCTATTATCTAAATCATGCCATCCAATAGCAGCTCTTAGCAAAAGGATCTGACAAAAGATAGAGAAAAAAAGAGTTTTAAAACGCTTTCAACAATTCAATGCACTTAAATAATAGGTAATTTACAGACAGAATGCTCTTGCATATTTGAAGTAAAATACACATTATTTATAATGACAATAAAACAATATATATAACCATAAAAACAATATTTAAAAAAGCTTCTACTATTGTTTTATTCTTAATCTATTTTTCTACTGTACATACAACCATTCCATAACTAGAACAACTGAGATAGAAGTGGTGTATTTTTGCATGCACTTACCAGCAGAAACAGTCCATCACACTTCAACAGTACCATATTTTAACTTGCCGTTGAGAGTAAAATTCCGACGTTTGCTTTATTTTTAGTGTTGTTGTTTTTCCTTTCTTTTCAGAGAGTATGTTTACTCGGTGGTCGCATGGAAGCATCAAGTTCTGATTGACCAAATGTTAAAGCGCGCGCCACCTCAGGAACTAAAATGATCTGTTACCATACAGTACAGTGACGGGAAAGCAACTGTTAATCCATCTGCACGGCTTCTTATGATTTCGTTAGCGAACATAGCGATATGTGTAAAGGTACAGTAATAGAAACTGAGCATGGGTTGTAAATGTAAAGATTAGGAAAAGCACTGAAGCTACTTTTGACTAAGAAGGAAAGGAGAAATAAGACATAAGACTCCTGTTTTCTTTGCCTTTTGATGCATCATGTACAGTACTGAGGGACACAATAATAATAATAATAATAATAATAATAATAATAATAATAATAATAATAATAATAATTTAACCCTGTCACGCATAGAGGTCACTATAGTGGACAGCTATTTTAAAGTGATTATCTCCTATAGAAACTCTGTTTTGACATCACTAATGCATGGTATCCTCATCATTGGACGTCTACCGAAATTAAAACGCCTTAAAACTGCCATCTCGTGGCATTTGATAGGTACTACAGAAAACATAAAGGTGACAGTACAACGGCAGAAAAAAGTTCAGCAGCACCAAGCGCCTCAGGGATTTCTGTAAAATCCTTTTACACAAAAAGAGCAGAGCAGGTAAAACAAATATATTCAAAGAAAGTAATGTTTAGGCAATAATCTGCTATATGTTTTGTTCAAATACTCACTTAATTTTTTTCACAGTTTATGTTAGACCATATGTCCACTTAATTGGACGACATGCAATATTAAGATTAATATGGCACATTAGGCTTCTGTTGTTCTATAGGCCTGTGCTATATATGTTTTGTAATATACGAGCTATATATTGCGGTGTTGTCCACATATAGGCTCATTTGGATCATTTGATCTTCTCTCAACTGATTTTTTTTCTTTTTTTTAATTGAAAATTTTCTGAATAATTCCTATTATTAGCAGCAGCAGCTGTGTGGTGGTAGTAGCAGTTTTACAGTGACAGTGATGATGGTGAATGGCAGACAGACACGCAGGGAGAGGGAGCCGGGAGCCCGAGTAGCAGTAGTGAAAGTGACAGTGTCCAGGGCACCTCCTGACATCAGGTTCAGTGTGGGCAATCACTGGCCAAAGCTAACTGATGCAAAAAAATGCTAGCAGGTGCCATGGAAAATTAAATACATCTGCATGCAGTGTCGTGAGTCATTGTGTCCTGGGTGTTATTAGATATATATATATATATATATATATATATATATATATATATATATATCTTAATATATTATATATATATATATATATATATATAAGTATATATATAACTGTTATAGGACAATAATAATAGACGCATCCTCCTTGAGCTTGAGGTGTAGTTTCCAATCTGTCCTGGGCTATTATATTGTGTGAATATAACAACAATGTAACACTAATATGCTTCCCCACTATCAGACTGAGGAATCCTTTCAGAAGCAATTTGTGCTGTAATAAGTAGAAATAGAAAATAATTCTCTAACCCTTACACTCCAAGCAATTCTCACCTGTTTTACACTATTTGCATTCCCCCTGTAAAAAAATCATAGTTTATATGTCCTGGAAGCATGATTGTTGTATAAAATTTAAAATGTTTTCTTTCATATTATTAAGTTATCTGGAATAAAAATACTTCAGAGACTATTACAGACGAGAAAATGTATAAAGAATATAAAAACATTGGGTTATAAACTATGACAACATATATAACAAAGGTTCCTGACAGTTTAAAGTGAAAGTCCAATATGTTGGAGACAATGAGGTCCAGTGGTTAAAGGCCAGGGCTGTAATCAGGAGGTCACCGGTTCAAATCCCACTTCTGCCATTGACTGACTCACTGTGTGACCCTCAACAAGTCACTTACCCTCCTTGTGCTCCATATGTGGATTAAATGTTAAATCAATGTCCTATTGTAAGTGACTCTGCATATAATGCCCAGTTCACAGCCTACCTATGTAAACCACTTTGTGGTGGTGGTCCACTATGCTTGCCTGTGCCCAAATTACTTTGAGGACCACTGTTTTAGATCATTAAAAACTATGGCAGTCACTATTCCTTCCCATATAACAACCCTATGGACACGTCATACTTTTATTGCGAATTCAATACGTCTAAAACACAAACGTGGAAGCTGATGATCCATTGTTCCTAAATGCGGTGCAACGAGCATGTTAAGAAATAGCTTAACCTGCCAATGAATTGCCACGTGTTACCACTTATTATATACTGTCATCGTGAAGGCGTGGATTTCCATTTCTTGTTGAAGTCTATCAAAAGAGGAAGAGCGGGTGGGTTTGCTGTGTATGTGTACTTGCAATTCAATTATTCACAATTCACTGTGTCACAACGGCTCCGGAGCCTTTCTGTAAGTGGGTGTGCCAAAGTCGGAGGGGGGTTTGATATGAAGTATTTCTATGGATAAATGAATCCAATTCAACAACTATGTCGAATATTCAAGCAGGTTATATATGTTATACTCTACTGGTTATTTAAACTTTGCAACAACAATACTACTACACTACTACGACGACTACTACCAATGAGCTTGTTATCTGAATGTTGGGTAGTGAGTGGAATCCCACAAAAATCGTTTAATTTACTTCAAAATAAATTAAATGTTTGTTTTGTAAAACAAACAAAAAATAAAGAATATATTGCTAAAGAATATTAAACAGCTGTCTACAAAGTATTTGATTAGCCTTATAGCCTTTGGATCTATTATTATTATTATTATTATTATTATTATTATTATTATTATTATTATTATACAGTTATTTACTGCTTCTACACAAATTACATGAAATGGTAACAAATGTTTCAACAGCTCTATAGTGTTACAAGATGTTACAAGAGCAACATTCGATTCCACACATAAACTCGGCTTCTCTGCGATCATTTTACTTTTCTTGTTAAAAGCTTCAGTGTTGCTCTTTAGAAGCTGTCGGCACAGCTAGAGAAACGTTAAGATTATTGTCTAGCAACACAGTTCCGGTGTCGTCTTAATTTGTGGATTTATTTGATGTCTCTGTGTGACTGTGTTTTCGAATAACGACGAGAATCAAGGTATTAAAAACACACACACACACATATATATATATATATATATATATATATATATATATATATATATATATATATATATATATATATATATATATATATATATATATCTATTCTTTTAATTCTCGCTGCAGTTTAAAAAGTGCGTAGGCAGCAAGTAGCCAGTAGTCTCCAGCGTGTTTCAGATAGGTTAAAGTGTATTAGTAGATCGGCCAATACGAGTTAAGTAAGCAAATCCGTCTTTAGAGCTGGCTGCTGACTTTACCAGCGCAAAAATAAATTGGCCAATACGCTGCTTTTGCAGGAGAAAAGAGGAACTAGTTTGAAGTCAACACATTCCATAGGCGTCACCAGGAACAGTTGAATTAGTCATTGGGTAAGCCTTATATACTTGTTAAAAACCTAAGCAGTAAAGTTACACATACAAACCTAACAAAAGTTTAACTCAAAATATAAAGCTTAAACGAGTATATGTATTGTACATTTCTGATGAGTGTGTACATTCTAAGATGGCTGCATTATTAAACAAAAGCTCCAGGAAAGGAAAGTGTTGGTTCTGAACTAGTGTTTTCTGTGCCGCTGCCATAGCAAATTTTATGGCGTAATACTTACACAAAGTTACGTTTGCTTTTTTATGGGCATTTATTCGTATTGTTATTATATATGTTTTTATATTTATCCGTGTTTTTTGTATCATATTTACCACAAGTTGTAATATATAGGGGAGACCGGGGCTGGTTGTCACACTTTTTACTCTCTATTGTTTTTCTCAATCTGGTGTCATGGTGCCAGGTTCAGTTCCTCGTTATATTGAAGAATAACTATTCACCTACACATTGATGTTTTTTTTATTATTTCAGCATAACTTTATTCCAAATATGATATTTAGACGGTCACCTGTGACAACCTGCCCCACACACACACATTGATGTTTTTTTTTATTATTTCAGCATAACTTTATTCCAAATATGATATTTAGACGGTCACCTGTGACAACCTGCCCCATACAAGGGTTGGTTGTCACAACGTATGTTCTTGCTTTTACAGTAGACAATAATGCAACGTTTATAGTTGTTTTTTTTTTTTTTTTTTTTTTTTTTTGTGTGTTTGTTTGTTTGTTTGTTTTTTTTTAAATAACATAAAGTTTCTACTGTGTACAATGACAGAAAAAAAGAAAAAAGTAGTTTTTTTTACTTTTTATGTGAACAAAAAAATACAGACCTATATATATATTATATATATATATATAATATAATATATATATATATATATATAGATATATATCTAAGCTATATATCGAATTGATTCCTAACTAATAGTGGAATTGTATTTAATAGTATATGGCTGGTTTAAGTTCAGTCATGAATACCTTTCTTTTGAAAAGAAAGACAAAGTAGAACAGCTTAAATTCACAGCTGGAACGCAAACCTTTCAAATTTTTACACATATTTGGGAGTAGTCATGTTTATGTTTGTAGTCTTGCTATGTTTATATATGGATTATAGTCAGGGAGTTGTCATGGTTACACATACATTGCAGACAAAATTATTTGACACCCTTAACTAAACAGATTATTCCAGACTTTTTTTTTTCTTTTTTTTTTTTAATTGTTGTTAAATGTGGTTAACATTAAGATCGCATGTAAGCCTTTTTTGTTTAGATGACTCTGTAGAGTTGCACTTCTATGCCAGATGTTTCTTTCAGTCCTTGGCTGTTTATGGTGGATTGTTGCGAGCTGCTGGAACAATTCTACATGCTGTAGTTGTAATTTTCCCGGGACATCCACTTCTTTCCATGGTTTCAGTTGAATTAGTCTTCAGCTACTTCTAGATTATTGTGGATTTTCGCATTACATTTTTTTTTCACCCACAACACTCTTTATCGATTCCCTCTGCTGTAGTAGTTCCTGTAACAAGTAGTTTTCTTAAATCCAGATCCTGCTCCTTTGTTTTGACCATGCTGTGCTAAGTGCACAAACTGTTTTGCTTTAGTTGGTGTGCGTGTTTTACAGCTAATGGTTTTTATAATATTGCTAAATTGATAAGTAGTGGTTTCTAATTGATGAAGTCTTTTAACTAGCTCAATTAAGACTAACCTTAAAGTACACAGATTTTAATTGAAAAGGTGCCAATATGTTTGTGATCCACAAATATTGACAATAAAACAAGTTCTTATCATCTTTCATTTGTGATGCAATATTTCAATTGTAAAGGGGCTATCCAGGTCCTTCGTGTGTAAGCAGTGGGGGGTGGGGGGGGTGGGGGGGGTGGGGGAGTGACACTTGTAGGTCAGTTTTGGTAAAGACCTTTGAGTGGGGTGTTAGTAGGTTTAACAGAACTTTAAAATGCCTTCCCATAAAAAAGAAAGACTTTTAAAAGGCTGCCTGTCTACAAATGACATGACTAATTTACAGTGATATGTATTATAGGTAAATCATATGGGCATTTCATACTCTTAACTTTTTAATAGTATGTAATTGTCTACTTACTATCAATTAATAGGAGTGGAAATCAAATTTCAAATTGAAGTATTACATATACTGTCTGAAACATGTACGTGTAGAATGTGTTGTTCATTCAGAATCTACTGTACCACCCCAACAGGTATTTCTGGTTCACAATAACTACATTAAACAAGGTGGGAGTTATAACTGGCGTCCAATTCAATTCAGACTCAAGTCAGACTCAATTAAAAATGAAAGATTAGAAAAAATTAAGTGCCGAAGCATCTTCAATGTTTCTCCAAATCAACAGGTCTTAATACAGAATCAAGGTCTGCTGAAAAAAAAAAAAAAAATCTCGAAAATTAGTAATTTGTGCTCGTATCAAATATAAACACTGAAGATAATGAGCCCTATTACCAGTGCCCTACTGTACATATGTAAATAGCTGTAAATTAGTGTTGCTTGATAGGCCTTACCAAATTTTAGTGTTGGTATAATGTACTAAGCTAGAATGCTTAGTATAAAATAAAATAAAAATAATAAACATATACAGTAAAAAAACAAAACAATAAATCTGTTACACTTTCACTTAGCATACTTATCCATGTTTAACGCTGAAAATGGAGCATGTATACGTCTCCATGCTTGTGAGGTCATATGGTCGTAGATCTTCGCACTGGCCACACCTCCTGCATTTCACCATCAGCTCCAGTCCAATCCTGGGAAAGAAGTAAGAGGTCCATCTACAAAACAAGAAAAAAAGCTGATCTTGCATTTGCTTTTGATCATAACATAACTTACCTGGATCTCCACCCATGCAGAATGTGAGGCTGTTTGCAGTGGTAAACAGTCCACAGTCACTACATCCCTGCTGCTGCTGTACATGTGGCCATACGATCCGAACTGTCTTTCCACTGTACTGCAGCAGTGATACGACCTGGAAACGGAAATCACAGTTATTATAAATTCCCAAAGAGTCAAATACATTTAAAGTACCTTCCTGGCAGCCTATGTTACTTATTGTGGCCCAGTAATTGCCAGACACATTAAGAATCTGTACAAATCCCTGAGCCGATGAGCTGAAGGAAGTCCGCTGTGTCAGGCTGTTGACAGCATACAAACTTCCCACCTGTGGATAATGTCTATGCAGTAGAGCCCGATCCATCACCTCATCAACCAGCCATGTGGGTTGCAATGTTACAATGTTCTGGATGCTTCTAAGGTTCCTCATCAGTAACGGTGGTGCTGGCTGTCCCCGCTGAACCCCCATCAGCACAGTGTCATCCGTCTGACAAGTCACCTGTGTGGAATCATAAGATTTATTTATGGATTACAAGTTAAATATTGCAGAACTTTCAAGTGCATATTATATTAATATAAACTGTGAAAACATATGGTTTCTAATGTCTGCAACATTATGTCACCATGAACTATCCAATTACCTGGCTACATTGTTTGTTTGTTGTTGCTTAATGTTCAAATCAAATGAGTATTCAGTTGATTATGAATATTTTTTTGTATCTTAGGGTTACGTGGCAAGTGTCTACTTTCAGTCCATGTGACACCACCTCTTCCTGATTGGATGACATGCCCATCAGACACTTGTTCTCTGGGTTGTTAGTTGTCTCCACAGACTGACTGGACACCTTCAGATGGGCGTTGTCTCTTGCTGTAAGCAAACATTAGAGAAATTCTATAATGTTGCAGCCAGCAGGGGCTACATTATTTTGCTTGTTTTCTTTTTGATGGTGTGGGGCAGCAGGCACTCAGCTCATGTCACTACTTTTGACAATGTTTACAATAATTGCCAGGTTGTAGCGTGGTAACATACAGATTCTAATGGCTTGACACTCACGTAGGGGGTCTGTATTTTTAGCTCCTTATCGTCTAGGTTCTCCAGCTTCACAAGATTGTTGTTCATGACTTCAGTTACCCTTTATTGAGAAATTATATTTTTACTACATACATATGTTGCTAGTTTAATTAAGAAACAGTATATATTTGCACCCTGCTAAAATTCCATCTCAAATGTTTAAAAAAAATAGAATCAAGGTATTAAAAAAAAAAAAAAAAAAAACCATATACAGTGGCTCTCAAAAGTTCACCCCCCCTTGGACTTTTCCACATTTTATTTTGTTACAACATGGAATCAGAATGGATTTAATTAGGAGTTTTTGCCACTGATCAACACAAACAAAGTCCATAATGTCAAAGTGAAAAATAAAATCACAAATTGTTCTAAATTAATTACAAATACTAGCAACTGCATATATAACTGCAGGTGACGCAGTTCTGGTGACCGCGGGCCAAGGCCAAGCAGTGCCGGCCACCCCTGGTGAAGCAGTTCTGACGACCCCTGGCGAAGCAGCGCGGGCGACCCCAGGTGAAGCAGTTCTGACGACCCCTGGCGAAGCAGTGCCGGCGACCCCTGGCGAAGCAGTGCCGGCGACCCCAGGTGAAGCAGTTCTGACGACCCCTGGCGAAGCAGCACTGGCGACCCCTGGCGAAGCAGCACTGGCGACCCCGGGTGAAGCAGTTCTGACGACCCCTGGTGAAGCAGCGCCGGCGACCCCTGGCGAAGCAGCACCAACAACCCCTGGCGAAGCAGCACCGTCGACCCCTGGCGAAGCAGCACCGGCGACCCCAGGTGAAGCAGTTCTGGAGACCCCGGGTGAAGCAGTTCTGACAACTCCAGGCCAAGCAGTGCCAGCGACCACAGGCCAAGCAAACTCAGTAGCCCTGGGAGGTACAGACAAGGTAGGAGCTTTCCTTCAGGAGGCAACGACTGGAGCGGAGCCACGGGAGGCGACGGCTCTAGACCCCTTAGCCACGGTGGTTCCAGACCCCCAGGCAAGACAGCTCTGGGTCATCCTGTAATATAAAAAGGAGAGACAGCAGTAGCTCTGGACCCTCCGATAACGACAACTGTGGGCTCTCCGACAGCGACAACTCTGGACCCTTGGTAGGTGATGGTAGGAGAGGAGGCCCCGGCCAGTAAGGTGGCAGCTGAAGGAATCAGGAACAGGCCTGGTGCCAGGGTCTTAGTTGGTAGTAGGAGGGGAGCCCCCAGCCAATAAGGCGGCAGTGGAAGCTCCACTTCTCCCCATGGTGGTGGAAGTGGGAGCTGTAGGCAGTCCTCCCATGATGGTGGAGGCGGTAGCGGTAACGGTAGGTAGTCCTCCCATGGTGGCGGAGGTGGGAGCCACAGGTAATCTTCCTCTGTTGGTGGAGGAGGGAACTGCTCCCTCTTGGGCTGTGGACGCTCATGCTACCCCCGTCCCCCCCCCCCCCCCCCCCCCCCCCCCCCCCCCATCTGAGCGCTGAACGCTTATGCTCCCCCCCATCTGGGTGCTGGTTGCTCGGTCTCCTCCTGCTTGGGCGCTAATTCCTCCTCTTCGTACTGCGTGGGGCATATGACCAGTGTGTGCCCATATGCCCCACAGCCGGGGCACAATTATGCAGCGAGGTTCCTTAAAAAGGTCTCCCAGCCGTCATACCCAACCTTCTCCTGCTGTTGCTGTGATTGCTGTTGTTGCTGCTGCTCTAGCCTTGTTCTCCTAACCTTCCTCTCCTGGGCCGGTTTCTCATCCTCTTCTTGGAAAGGGCAGATAGCCACTCTGCAGATAGGCCACCGAGGAGGTCCTCCAGCTCATTGTGGCAGTCTCCCCAGACCCAGCTTTCTATGTTTTTTTTGGTTTGTTTTTTTTGTCTTTTTAACAAAAAACATTTTAGAAAAAAAAAACGCACTTAGTCCAAATTTATAAAGGGGAAAAACCGACCACAAAAAGCCACGTAATGTGCGTGTTCAGTACGGTTGCGATCATCTTCAAAGTAACGACCTATTTTATAAGACTAATTAGGTAAAGCAGGCAATTCTGCAATCAACCAATTTAAATACACCTCACCGCAATTAGCGGTGGAGAATTACACACCTCTCGCAATAAATAGCATGTTTGGGTCAACCCTGGAGGTGTAGGCTACACATTCCAAAAGAAAATGAATGGTACACAAATACCTCAGCCTGGTACTAGCCACGGTGTTGAGGATGCTCTGAAGCGAAAACTGAAATTTATCAATATGGAATTGGAGATTGTGGTACAAGCAATACTTGTAACACATGAAGACAAGCTTGAAATACAGTACCTATAGTAAGTATTCACCACCCCCCCCCTTGGACATTTTCTCCTCCCTCGCCAGCTTCCAGGACCGGAACTCCTCCTTCTGCAGCTCTCGTGAACGGACCCTCCTTGGCCTCTCTGGCGTTCGGGCGGGATGTCTCGGCTCCTTCGCAGTGCCTTTAAGGACAGCGGCTCCATCCCTCTCCTTCAGCAGCCCCTCAGGGTTACCTGCGGTTTGCCCTTGTACCCCCAAAAAAATTTCAGGGGTTTCCCCCCCCCTGTCTCTCTCTATCCATCTAGCCTTGCTTCGGCAGGATGCAGCGGAATCCACCCGACACCATATGTGACAGGGTCTTCCTCGAGTCACGCATGTGGGTAGCCGCTGTTCAAGCATACAGAGAGACATAGGTGGTGTTGAAACGCCGGCACAGGCGTGCAGGATTTATTAACAAAAACAGAAACCGAAAGTAAAATAAAGGCGGTCATGTGACGTTACCAGCGATGGTAACGCACAGAGGATAAATACAGCAAACTGGTCAAAAAGTGCAAAATAAAACACAATACCCCAAACTATAACTCAAAAGGTGCTGTGAAAACGACAGGCCTTGCAGCAGCCCCGATCACAGCGATCGCCATGCTTTTATACTGACGCTCTGCTGAGACACGCCCACCTGCCTGCTGGAACAGCTGATTGCTTTCAGCTGCTGCTCCACGCAGACGGGTAATCGTCCCCAGCGGAGCGCCACAGCAGCTAAACAATTAAATCAATATTAACAATTAACACAAAAACATACAATAAACTACATATTTCATTGTGCAAGGCTTACAATGAGCCACAGGAAGGTATACGGCACCACCCAGAATCTGCTTGAGCAGGCCGTCCTCCCAAACTGAGCAGCCAGGTAAGGTGGTCATTGGTCAGAGAAGCCACCAAGAGGCCAATAACAACTCTGAAAGACCTACAGCGTTCCATGGCTGAGATGGGAGAAACTGTCCATGTGTCATCAATAGATGAGGTACTCCACAAATCTGGTCTGTATGGAAGACTGGCAAGAAGGAAACCATTTCTGAAAAAGTCCATGTAAAATCCTGCTTGGAATTTGCAAAAAGGAATGTGGGATACCCTGAAAAGATGTGGCAAAAGATTCTGTGGTCCGATGAAACAAAATGGAACTGTTTGGCTAAATGCAAAGCGTTGTCTGGTGCAAGCCCAACACAGCATATCACCCAGGTAACACCATCCCTACTGTGAAGCATGGTGGTGGCAGCAACCTGCTATGGGTATGCTTTTCATCGGCAGGGACTGGGAAGCTTGTCGTTGTAGAGGGCAAAATGGATGGAGCTAAATACAGGCAAATCCTTGAGGAAAACCTGCTTCAGTCTGCACAAGATCTAAGACTGGGATGGAGATTCACCTTTCAACAGGGCAATGACCCCAAGCACTTGAATCCGATTGAGAATCTGTGGCAAGACTTGAAGATTTCTGTCCACCAATGATCCCCATCCAACTTGACAGAGCTTGAACAATCACGGTCTTCAGTTTAACTATGACTTATATCTTCTTAAAGTCTTATGCAGTTATAACTCTCCTATATCTTGTGTGTCTGTATTTCTTACGCTACGCATGATTTTAAAGCATGTCTTTATACTATGTATGGTCGAAAAACTGTACTTGCTCTATCAACAAACTAACTGTGTCATCTGTCCCTATGTCTTTTCCTTTTACTGTTTTCTTTCCAACTCGAATTTAACAATACTGCCTGAACCATTATTGTTAAATACCAAAATACCATATTACAAAAAATACATTCTGTAGGCATTACTAAAATAACGGTGGAGGATGAGCCCTCATTGTATTACATGCATATGAGACTTTCTTTTGTGTGCCTTTTGTGCAATTTTCTCTCTACCAAAACTGTCCCTGAAGTTGCATGCCTCTTTTTACTAGCAATCAAGATAGTTCTTACCTTTTTTTAAGTATTGATTTTCAGTTAAGTGCAGCTTCCGCTCTGAGTTCATTCAGCAACAAGTCATTCAGCGACAGGTTGATATGCTAGGATGTTAGTCGAAGTCTTTATGAAGTCTTTTTATCAAAAGTGCACAGTGCCCTGCCAGGAAACACACATGGAATCCTTATTTATTTTGTTTTTAAAAATGCTCAGAAAATAGCTGAGAAACCAGCACTTTTTTTATATATAGAACAGTTTAAATAAGACAAAGATATATACACACCAGTTCAGAAAATACATTTCTTTATGTACTTAATTTTTAATCATTGCCGTTACTCAAATTGACATCATTCAAAAAAGCAGTTGGGTATTCCATGTTAATTGTTTTTTTCAGGTATAACACACAATTGCAAATATGGTGAATGCAAAGACCTGGACCTTGCGCAAGCACTTTGATGGTTTCCCTAAATTCAGCGATTTCGAAATGAAAGAAGAACAACTTCCAGAAACAAAAGATGGAGGTACTGAATCCTGATCATCTCTGACTGTGTGCCTTCTTGCTGGTTTGCTTCATGTGAATTTAGGCTTTGTTAGCATACAATTTATTAATTTGGTTACTGAAAAATAACTAGTGTCGACTGAGGTTGGTCTTTTTGTTTGGGTAATAAGAGTATATCTCAGAAACCAGTAATCGAATACCCTGTTTCAAAAACCTGTCCCGTTACCTGTTGAAGGGTAGTACATCTGTGAATATGTTTAAAATATAACATGTTGAATCTTTTTATAATTTTGCAGAGGTCCTGTTTGAGGCTGTTTTTCTCAGTGTGGATCCATACATGAGGTAAGAATCTTGAAAGAAACATATAGGAGTTAAAAGTGCTTCCCTTTCAATTCAAAGACAAGCACCAACCATACTTATTAGATATGCCTGCCTATTGATGGGTAGTCACTTGATAAGCGGCCATTTCTGCGTGCCTTGGCCCCGATGATTCTGTATTTCTTGGCAGCCCGGTTACTTAAGGGTGCTCAGCAATTACGCCCTCTAAGGAGGGTCATTCTCCCCGACCAAGGATGTCACCCCAGGAAGGGGCCTATTGGCAGCTCTGACATAAGGAGCTCATTAAATACCTACCAATAGGCAGGCATATCCCATAAGTATGGGGTTGGTGGTCGTCTTCTCTTTCAGGGAACCAGGGTTATGGTAAGTAACGTTCCCCTGTTCATTCAGTGATGGTTGATGTGTCCTGTCCAGCATGATATTAATAACTCCTTGCAAGTTAACCTATATTTTTACATAATTTATATGAAATTCTGATTAAACTTTCTTTAGCATTTAGGATCTGGTGATATATGGAGACACCCATCCAAACATCTTTACATTAAACTTACATTTTACATATAAATACTGTTACACTGGTGACTTACGAATTTTGTATTTGTACACAATGAGATAATTTTTTTTTTTTAATGCATTAACATGACATCTGGAGTGGGATAACAGATGTAAACTTAAGGAGTATGTTATTAACATACCGCCCGCCCCGAACAGCGACAGATAGATTCGTAAACAAAGCTTTATCCCAATTGGAAAAGCAGTTAGATCGAAATGCAGATGTAAGTGTGGCAAAATAGTACATGTAGCTACCTGTACATGTGGCTACTCAATGTTGGAGTTCAGAAGTGTCCCATGCTGAGCTTTATGGCAATAAATTGCTTTCTTTGGAAAATAATCAAATTGGATGTTTTGTTTTTCAGGCTGTACAGCACAATATATATGAAGGAAGGCGACGTGATGATTGGAGCTCAAGTTGCTAAGTAAACATGGAACCCTTTCTTTGGAGTAGTAGATCAGTATGGGTACAGCTAACACTATATATATGGAAAATGTTTATTTATGCTTTTTTATTTTGGTCGATTGCTTTGCAGCTACTCATTAAATGAAGCTTGAGATTTAAGTATATTCTGAATGATGGGTGATATGATATCAAATAACCAGCTACTCTTTCTTACTGTTACTACTTGCTAAATAGAAAGGGGAATTCAACCTCTTTTTCTACTTTGGCTATATTCACAGTCGCAGAATAACATGAGGAAAAAATGATCGCAGTAGACACTCATTCAGAAGTTGAATCACAAGGGTTGCTCTTGCACATTTTCCTTCCATAAGTGAATACATTTTGGGAACTGTATAGTGTTGGCTGCACCCCTTTTGATTTAAGGGCAAAGCGAGAAATAAAGAATTTTACACTATAACCTAAACCTCATGAAGACAACATTATTTTAGAATTGAAATGACTAAAGGCACAAGGGAAACAAATGGAACATTTTAAAATCTTTAAAATACAAAGTAAAGCAGTGTAAAAGTTACAAGCAGTGTTTTGTTTTCTAAAAGATATTTTGTTTCCTACACATTTCACATATTCCTCATATGTGTTTTACATTTAAAATTGCAATTTGAGCTGTAGGGCGTAAATTGCTTCAACGTGAAAGTTAGGTGTGAAAATAAAACTTTCTTTAAACTTGTATTGTACCACATATTAATGTTATTATTCTGTGATCTTCATAGTTTTGATTTTTGACAACTGCCTGGCCCAGGATTTTTCTGTGTCCAGCAACTGCTTCATTATCAATATACAGTAACATTTGATACTTGTTGTAAGCGCCCTTATAAAGGTTTCCTCTAGTAAAAGCATAGCGAAATGTGTGGTAAGGTAACACACGTTATAGAAAACAAACAAAAAAAAACATGATAATACTGTAGTAAATTGTATGGGAAAATGTGCCTAAATACCGCGTAAAAACAACATGGATATTGTGTAGTGGAGTGTAATGGAGAGGAATAATTGCTTATTGTACTGTAACATTACATTTTTATTCCAGGGTTGTTGAAAGTAAAAACCCCAGTTTCCCTGTTGGTTGCTATGTGGTTGCCAGTACAGGTTGGAGAACTCACTCAATCTCTGATGGAAAGGGTCTGCAGCGTCTTCTCGCAGACTGGCCAGAAAACATCCCCAAGTCATTGGGGCTTGGAACCATTGGAATGCCAGGGTAAAGTACACTAAATTGCCACACAAAATTAGTGGGCAATGTCAGTTGCCATGCCTGAGTCGAGTAATAACTTTCTATACCTGCCCCCTGCTTCAGCAGAGCCTTATGCTTTTTTACAGCAGGGATCACGTTGGTCTCTGAACCCAGAGATCAGTCACTACCATCTTGATTATGTTAACATATCTTATCAGCAGAACCAAACAATAGTAAATGATGTGGCAACTGATTGACTCCATTTAATACAATATCAAAAATAACTAGTATTGAACAAGGAATGAGCACATGGTTTAACAAGCTGTTACTCAGCTATATTTGTAGCCACTAGAGGGACATTTATATCTATTTTATAGCATCACTCGGTTTTAAAAGAAAAAAAGAAAAAGAAAAATAAACATGCAAGATGTGTCGGTGCTGCCAGGGAGGTATAAGCAGGGTTAGAAACTCACGCTTGCCCGAGACAAATTACATTTGACGAGGCCTAGTTGATGTCTGTCTCAGTAGTCCCGTGGGCGAGTATTTAAAACAAATGTACACATATACTCTCACGATCACAGTCTTACCTAAAAAAATGCAAAAAAAATAACATTTCTAATGTGGTGTAGCAGTGGTGAATAAGCATTCACAATGCTTACAAAACAGTCACCCGGAAATGAAATTTCTCTTTCAACCCCACTTAATGACGTTTAACGTTTGTGTTCTCCCTCTGCATGGGATGCAAAGTTTATTGGACGTTTGATTTTACTGAAACATGTTGCATCTTTGAAGTAAAGTAATTAAATTAAAAAAAAAATAAATAAAAAAACTATGTAGAGATGTATACCGGGGTTGTGTCCCTCCACTACAAAAGAAAAAACAAACTGAAGATGTCATTAGCAAAGGGGACCGGTTGTACTAATGAGGTAAAATTTTAAAAAATAGGCCATGTTTTACTAAACATCTTTAAAACTAATAAATAAAAGATTACCACAATGAACATTATCATTATATGTTGTTTAAAACATAATAACTCAATATATTCATAATAAAGTGTTTCCAGAAAGAGATTTTATTCTTGTACCTAGTCCCATTAAATCTGCATTATGCCATACTCAATCTAGCGTTCAGAGATAAAGGACATCATTTACAAAAGGGCAAACAATTAGAAGTATCACAATCAGAACTATCATTGCAGCGTTTAAAAAGTAAAACATTCACTGGCAGCTCCAGCAAACCAGAAGGCGATCTTTCATATATTCAAATCCATTTATACAAAGTCCCCCAGCTTTCTTGAAAAGATCTGCGTTTCCCTTGTTTTTCTTTTGTTTGTTTTATGCTCACATTAGTCTCCAACCAAGTAGATTCAGCGTCCGTCAGTTCTGGCAGACTTTACTGTACTTGCTGAAGCGGTTTTCTCCCACTGCTAATAAAAAAATGCAGCCACCTAGCTAACAATTTCATCTTGAGGGCTACAGTGAAACATACTGTATTTAAATACTGAAGACCATGTGTGTACGCGAGTACATTAATTATTGTAGGCAGTCATTTAATCACTCACAGGCTGTAACCTCCAACTCCACAAACCAGCCAGCATTTTTGTAAATAACAACAATAAAATAAATACTTTATTTGTGTCGTCGGTGTCAATTGCAGACGGAGCTTCGTGGTCGACAAGGCGACACAGCTGAGAATGGTTTCCTCTGTCATCCAGTCTGGTGTTGTCTGTGTCAGTTTCTCAGCGCACAGTGTATTAGACGCTCAGTAGTCGCTCAGTAACTAGGTGCAAACAGGTCATTCATTTAATCAGGATTGTAAATAAACTGACAGTCTGGATAAACAAAAAAAAAACATAAATGGTCGCAGAGCTGAATGACAGATTTGTCACAGTTAAAGTTGAACAGAGAGTGGAAGATATTGTGACTTTTTTATTTTTTATTAAATAGCAGGATCATAAAACATGGACATAAGTCCATGTCAAATAATATCTATAACAAGAGGACACATCAAGTGTAATAGGAGACAACAGTCTCTCCCCTCAAGTATAACATTCTTGAATTAATAATAATATAAATATTATGTTGATGAATGTTATAAAGTTTATAGTGGTGCCAGTTATCCTCTAGACAGCTCAATCAGTGTTCTCTCTGGTTCATAAATACTGATATGCCAGATGTGACGATAGGTAAATGTGTCGGTTTGTCTAGCTATATTTTATTTGCTGTCTCTTTTAAATAAATAAATAAATAAATAATAAAATAATAATAATAATTACGTGACGTTGGGATTGCAGGACAGGGATATAAAGCTAGCACTGTTGCATGACGGGAGGATATGAGCTGAGCAAGAGAGAGAGATTGAGAAAGCAGTTTTGAAAATACGGCGGCACGTTATTGAAGACAACAGGTTTAGCTGTGCTTTGTTTATTTTTTCAAGCATAGCTGTTGGATGTTTTATAGAATACAGTGAAGGAAGAAATAACTAATTATTCGCGTGAGCTGTGTTGCAGTGGGAGCTGTGGCTGGAGTGCGTGTGGAACCTGTGGAGACGTAAGAACATAAGAACATAAGAAAGTTTACAAACGAGAGGAGGCCATTCGGCCCATCTTGCTCGTTTGGTTGTTAGTAGCTTATTGATCCCAAAATCTCATCAAGCAGTTTCTTGAAGGATCCCAGGGTGTCAGCTTCAACAACATTACTGGGGAGTTGATTCCAGACCCTCACAATTCTCTGTGTAAAAAAGTGTCTCCTATTTTCTGTTCTGAATGCCCCTTTTTCTAAACTCCATTTGTGACCCCTGGTCCTTGTTTCTTTTTTCAGGCTGAAAAAGTCCCTTGGGTCGACACTGTCAATACCTTTTAGAATTTTGAATGCTTGAATTAGGTCGCCACGTAGTCTTCTTTGTTCAAGACTGAACAGATTCAATTCTTTTAGCCTGTCTGCATATGACATGCCTTTTAAGCCCGGAATAATTCTGGTCGCTCTTCTTTGCACTCTTTCTAGAGCAGCAATATCTTTTTTATAGCGAGGTGACCAGAACTGAACACAATATTCAAGATGAGGTCTTACTAGTGCATTGTACAGTTTTAACATTACTTCCCTTGATTTAAATTCAACACTTTTCACAATGTATCCGAGCATCTTGTTAGCCTTTTTTATAGCTTCCCCACATTGTCTAGATGAAGACATTTCTGAGTCAACAAAAACTCCTAGGTCTTTTTCATAGATTCCTTCTCCAATTTCAATATCTCCCATATGATATTTATAATGTACATTTTTATTTCCTGCGTGCAGTACCTTACACTTTTCTCTATTAAATGTCATTTGCCATGTGTCTGCCCAGTTCTGAATCTTGTCTAGATCATTTTGAATGACCTTTGCTGCTGCAACAGTGTTTGCCACTCCTCCTACTTTTGTGTCGTCTGCAAATTTAACAAGTTTGCTTACTATACCAGAATCTAAATCATTAATGTAGATTAGGAATAGCAGAGGACCTAATACTGATCCCTGTGGTACACCGCTGGTTACCACACTCCATTCTGAGGTTTTTCCTCTAATCAGTACTTTCTGTTTTCTACATGTTAACCACTCCCTAATCCATGTACATGTGTTTCCTTGAATCCCAACTGCGTTCAGTTTGAGAATTAATCTTTTGTGCGGGACTTTGTCAAAAGCTTTCTGGAAATCTAAATAAACCATGTCATATGCTTTGCAATTATCCATTATCGATGTTGCATCCTCAAAAAAATCAAGCAAGTTAGTTAGGCACGATCTCCCTTTCCTAAAACCATGTTGACTGTCTCCCAGGACCCTGTTACCATATAGGTAATTTTCCATTTTGGATCTTATTATTTATTTCCATAAGTTTGCATATAATAGAAGTCAGGCTTACTGGTCTGTAGTTACCTGGTTCAGTTTTGTTTCCCTTTTTGTGGATCGGTATTACGTTTGCAGTTTTCCAGTCTGTCGGTACCACCCCTGTGTCAAGAGACTGCTGCATGATCTTGGTTAGCGGTTTGTAAATTACTTCTTTCATTTCTTTGAGTACTACTGGGAGGATCTCATCCGGCCCAGGGGATTTGTTTATTTTAAGAGCTCCTAGTCCCTTTAACACTTCTGCCTCAGTTATGCTAAAGTTATTTAAAACTGGATAGGAACTGGATGACATGTGGGGCATGTTGTCAGTATCTTCCTTTGTAAAAACTTGTGAAAAGTAATCATTTAACATATTTGCTATTTTTTTTTCTTCCTCTACGATTTTGCCATTTGTATCTCTTAAACATTTAATCTCCTCTTTGAATGTTCTCTTGCTGTTGTAATATTGGAAAAACATTTTGGAATTGGTTTTAGCTCCCTTAGCAATGTTCATTTCTATTTCTCTCTTGGCCTTTCTAACTTCCTTTTTGACTTGCGTTTGCAGTTCTGTGTACTCTTTCTGCGTACTTTCTTTTTGGTCCTTTTTTAATGCTCTGTAAAGTGCCTTTTTTCGCTGAATATTTTTTTTTTAATTGATCTGTTAAACCATTTTGGCAATTTAGTTTTACATTTAGATTTGTCTACTTTAGGGATATAATTGTTTTGCGCCTCTAGTACTACATTTTTGAAGAACAACCATCCTTCTTCTGTGGGTGTTTTCTCTATTTTACTCCAATCTACTTCTGTTAGTCTCTGTTTCATACCTTCATAGTTTGCTTTTCTAAAATTGTAAACCTTAGCTTTAGTCATTACTTTTGGGGATTTAAAAAACACTTCAAATGAGACCATGTTGTGGTCTGAGTTTGCCAGTGGTTCTCTGACCTCTGTTTTAGTTATTCTATCTTCGTTATTTGAAAAGACTAAATCAAGGCATGCCTCCCCTCTAGTGGGTGCCTTCACAAATTGTGTTAGGAAGCAGTCATTTGTCATTTCCACCATTTCTATTTCATCCTTCGTGCTACCCACCGGGTTTTCCCATTTTATTTGGGGGAAGTTGAAATCCCCCATTAGTATGGCTTCTCCTTTGCTACACACATTTCTAATGTCATTGTATAACAGATTATTGTGCTCACCGTCTGAATCTGGCGGTCTATAGCATGCTCCTATTATTATGCCTTTTGAATTTTTGTCTGTTATTCTGACCCATATTGATTCGGTTTTATTTTCTTTGTCCAGGTTTAACACCTGGGCTTCAAGACTGTTTCTTATGTATAGCGCTACCCCTCCTCCTCTTCTGTCCTGCCTGTCTTTCCTATACAGTGTATACCCACAAATATTATATTCGTCCCCATCACTCTCAGATAACCACGTTTCTGTAACACCTATCACATCATAGTTACCTGTTAGTGCAGTAGCTTCAAGTTCTAGAATTTTTGTTTCTGATACTTCTAGCATTTAGATAAATACATTTAATGGTTGTCTTACCTGAGTTGTTGTTCTTGTTTTGATGCGGTCTCCCTTCTGTTTTTTTGTTGATTTCTCCCCCCTTCCTTTCTAGTTTAAATGCTTCTGAACCTGCTCGAGGATCTTTTCTCCAAGTAGACTGGTTCCCTTGTTATTTAAATGCAGTCCATCCCGTCTATACAGATAGTCCTCGTTGTAGAATGTGGTCCAATGATCAAGATAGGTGAAGCCTTCCCGTGTGCACCACGTCTTCAGCCATTCGTTTTGATTAATTATTTCCAGCTGTCCATATGGTCCTTTGCAAGGTGCGGGTAGTATACCAGAAAATACCACAGTTTTGGTTTTCTCTTTTAATTTCCTTCCTAGCTCTCTGAATTTGTTTTGCAGGGATTTTGGTCTGTCTCTTCCAATGTTGTTTGTACCGATGTGGACGACTACTACCGGGTCGTCTCCTGTTCGTTCTAGGAGCCTGTCCACGTTCTCAGTGATGTGCTTGACCGAGGCTCCCGGAAGGCAGCACACTGTTGTAGTAAGGGGGTCCAAACTGCGAATTGAACTTGCTGTGTTTCTCAATATGGAGTCCCCAACAATCATGACCTCCCTTCTTTTTGCTGTCTGGTCACCACTGTCAATAGGGTCCTGGATGTTGTTCCTTTCATTCTCTTGTTGTTGGTTCTGCTCATCAAAATTCTGAAGTGACTCAAATCTGTTGGTTGTTTTGATTTCTGGTGGTTGTGTTTGACGAAGTTTCTTTTTTTCCCTGCTTCTGCCTACCTGAACCCAGCTGTTCTGACCTTCTATCTCCCTGGTGGCTTTCAGTCTGTTAGGGGTGATGCAGACTTCCATGAATTGTGGGTGTGCCAGTTCCTCAAGATCCTGTTGCTGTCTCACTTCTTCCAGCTCCATTTCTAGCATACTTACTAGTTTATGCAAATCCTGGATCGCGCGGCACTTTACGCACACTTGGTTTAGCTCCGCTGGGTTTTCTCGGATTTCCCACATCAAGCAGGTGTCACAGATTACTGGCTTGAAGACCATGTTTAGGTTTTTTTTTTTTTGAAGTTTAGTTTCTTCTGCAACCGTCAACCTGCTTTCAAAGTGCTTCGAAACTGCTCTGTACTTTTTCACGCCTGTACTTCTCCCACTCGCTGTCGCTGGGAAGACTGCCTCGTTTAACTGCGTTGTTCTGCTGTGCTGTTGGCTCCTCCCCTCGCCCGTGTCTCAAAACGGCGCTGAATTTGAATCAGCTGCTCCAAGTTTCAGCTTGTTTGTTATCAGAAAAACACACGCGGCTGTTTGACTTTGACTGCCGATTCGGTGTTTTCTGATTGCCGCAATCTACATCTGCTTTAAACTGCTCTAAACTTTTCTACTATTAGTGTTTCCTAATCGGGACAATTGTTTTTTCATTGAACTATCTTAACTTTCATGCTGATTTGATTATGTTGGAAAAGGAAAACATACTACCAGCTTAATTGCTTTAAAGCTAAAGGAAATTTACTGTGACTCGGTTTTACGCCCAGATCTCTCCTGCTGCTTTGGATAAACGTGCTGGAACTCTTGCGCAACATTTAATGAATATATTCTGTGCTGGGTTACATGTTATGAAAGTGTAATTTGTTTAATTTATTGCAATGCATTGCAACCTTAGTAGTTATGCTATATAGTTTTATTATTTATATTTGCATAGCATAGGTAAGCCATTGACTTTAGTTTTATTGAATATTGCAAGTTAAGAATAGTGTTGGGTAAGACAACAATTAGAAACAATATAGCATAATGAGTGGTCTTAAATCATGATGATTGATCACTTGAGAGATTTTGAAATTGAAATGTTGCTTGTGCTTTTAATTTGGTGGTTTGAGACAATCATTAGATTTGTTTTGTTTAATTGATGGTTAATTAATCTATCATGCTCACTGTTTTAAGAAACGTTATGTGCAATATGTTAGCTACTTATGTGTAATATAACGAGCTTAAGTGTGTAAAAACATATTCATATGTAATTGGTGCAATATATAATAATGTGCAATATAATTTGTTGGGCTCAGTTTAGTTAATTACTAGTGTGATTGGTAGATTGAGGTAACTGACTAGTATTTTCATTTGTTAGATCCCTGTGTCAGTAACTAAGAGGCCTGCTTGTTTCTTTGAGTGTAATAAAACTTGAGGACTGTGGTTCATTAGTGCGTCGTCTTTAACTGTTTTTTCCCTCCTCTGTCCTGTTTATATATCTTAATAATTACAGAGTTATTATTCCGTGGGCATATATAGGGTGTAGTGGTGTCGCATATAGAAAAGTGAATTACTATATCCTAGTAGCGGTTTGGTGACAATTAAAAATGGTAGATTATGCATTTGCCTGGCACCCCAGATAGCCAACCGTTACACAGAATGTGTTAAACTAGGAGATCCTACACCATTTACCTCATACTGCTGAAATGAGGTGGGTCAAACTTTTCTAATTTGGCCACAATTGGATTGAGATCTTGTCAGTAGTTAAACCAAGGGTGATGTGTCATTGAATTTGTTTCTTTTAGTATTTATTTTACTGTATCTGTCCCTATTCAAGATATTTTAGGTAAAACGGTATCTTAAATGCTATTCAGGTATACCAACTCAAATGATCAGCACATTTTAAGACCTTATGTTACTAACGTTGTCCATTGCCTGTTGATGGTGGCAACTCACTTTGAGGCATTTTAAAGTGAGCCTTTTCAATACCTTGTAGGTAATAGTAACCCTAACAGTAATACAATGATTTTCTAGTAGTACACCATGTCGAATGATATTTTCTTTTCTTTCGGTAGGTTAACGGCTTACTACGGCCTCATGGAAGTGTGCCAGATGAAAGATGGAGACGTTGTGTTGGTCAATGCAGCCGCTGGAGCTGTTGGTTCAGTGGTTGGGCAGATTGCTAAAATAAAAGTAAGTGCTTCTTATCTTTTTATTAGGCACCCACTGTCCATGGTCAGTTAAACAGACTACACAAAGGGGGTTATGAATATAAATAGACAGTGTTTCCAGGTCGTCCTGGTAATTCACTGTGACACATTTTTATGTCTGATTCATTATAAATCTGGTGTAAATATACTCTTATTTTTGGAGATAGTAGTTTATTGGCATGTTTAAATTAACTTTGCCTACTTCTGATATCAGCAGAGCTGACGATAGAGATAGTACAGTCCCAGTATAGACTATAAATACAGTTCGCAGATGAATGGAAAGAGTTTAAATAATTAAATAAATGAATGTTATTACAGCATATATTTGCAATACCATTTTATTCATGAATTAGCTGTTGGTTGTCGACAAAGTACTACTACTGTCGCAATGCTGAAACTAAAATGACAATAGACCCAATTTATAATTGAGAAAAAAAGCTTCCAATAACCACCTCGGAAAACCGGATAGTACGTTTTATGCATAACCTCCAATGTCTCGGAGACTGCAGTGTTAGTTGCATAAGGTTACAAATTGCAGGGTGATATCTTGTATGGTCTCAGCATGACGAAATCTCATTACATTGATTGCTTCTACATAGCGAAGTGTACTTTTTGTTTTTTTGTTTTATTTTAATTTTTTAATAGATTGCACAGTTTTAAATATCTTCTTGCTGACATACGTCTGTAGGAATATAGTGCCAGTAGAATTGCATCACAAGAGTTAATTTTGTATAATCTGTTTATTTTAGGGCTTAAAAGTAGTTGGCTGTGCTGGATCTGACGCAAAGGTTGCTTATTTAAAACAAATTGGATTTGATGAGGCCTTCAATTATAAAACCATCAGCTCTTTGGAAGAAGCACTGAAGAAGTGTTCGGCAGAAGGATATGACTGCTATTTTGATAATGTAAGTCAAATTCTCATTTGGAGCAAATATACAATATTGCAAGCAGAGCAAAATTTCGTTTATGTAAAAAAGAGGTATTTGAAATTTAACAAAGTGCTCCTAATTTAAGTTGCTGCCCTCATGGTAAACATGCTTGGTTGTTGCCATAGTGACATGCTGTCGTCATGATAGGAAGTAGGTAAACTCAACTGTTCTAACTGCATTATTTCTTGCTACAGCTCTTTAATAAGGTTCACTTAACCCTTTGCGGTCCTGTGTCGCACCAGGTCAGGCATTACAATTTTCCCTTTCCAGTCCGAATCAAATCAAAAAGATGTAAAGCACAGGTCTCTAGTCGTTTTTTCTCCGGAAAAAGCAGAGAAAACCTTTCAATGACTGAGTGAGACCAATAGGAGCCGAATAAAAGGGTGTATCTGATAGCCCCATGCACCACAGAGATGACACGGACACAAACAAAGGAGATAGCTGCTTCAGCATCCAGCGCTCAAAGAATATCACAGACATTTGCAGAGCTTGATGTTACAGTAATAAAATAATGACTTGGATCACATTATTGATGAGTTTGGTGATAAAACAAGTGATCAGTAGAGGATTTATCAGTATGCACGTCTATAAAGAGGTATGTGAAAAATACAGCGAGATGCAGTACTGATGTCCTTTTGCCATGCACTACCTTTTAAACCTGTTTTACTGTGGGGGGGGGGGGGGGGGGGGGGGGGGGGGGAATTTAAATAGTGTATGTAAAATAAACAGCACGTGTGAAAATAAATTGGACCTGACGCGCCTGACAAGCGCTGAATAAATTGACTGCAAAGGGTTAATTGTACTTCAGCTGGTTGTAGGCAATAAATTATTTTCTACACTAGAAGTGGGAAGAAATAAGTAATGCTTTTTGGCAGTAATAAAGAAAAACACTCATATTGCATACTTCAAAAATGTAAATACAAGTACATTAGACCTTAGTGATCTAAATAAAAATTATAAATAGAGAGCTCATAGAATGCTATTATGTGGTGTTTATAACATGTTTAATGGTGTGACTTTCTGACGAGCCCTGCATGTACTATTAAAGCATTCTGCAATTTTGATCAGTTATCTTTCCTAGACCTGTATGCTGGCCTCCCATGTTTGAAAGAGTTAACTGTGTCAAACAGCTCTTAATGAATAAAGTGTCATATGGATGTATGTGGTAACAAATGCCTTGCTCTTAGGTTGGAGGACAATTTTCTAGCGTTGCTTTAGAGCAGATGCGAGCGTTCGGAAGGATTGCTGTGTGTGGAGGCATCTCCTTGTACAACGATACTACAAAGCAGATGGGTACAATTTTGCATTCTATATGTTAAATAACAATAATAAAAAGCTTTATATGGATCCAGAAATAGACTGGGTGAACGTGCTATACTAAGACATTACAAAACATGTAAGGATGTTTTTAAATGTTTACTTTGAGAAATAAATAACTGATTGTAATTATTTTAAATATATTCAAAGAAGTCTGAACACAGTCTGTTATAAAATGTCATGTTTCTTATACTGATAACGCATTGATTTTAGACTTACGACATGGAATAATAAACAGACAAAAGTCTTATTCCTCCAATCATGTGTGACATCTCGGTGCTGTGGGTGGGCAAATGGTTTTATATATTTTTTAGTAGAAACAAGTAACAAGTTCATCAATTTAAAAACAGTAAAGTTAAGAGGATGTCACATTTTACAAAAAGGTATCGTTTAAGTGTGTTATGTTTTGTTTTGATGTTTGAACGTTACTATTAATTGTGGTGTTCTAAGCAAGGGATGGCATCTGTGCACAGGATAAAATGTACTGGAATTTTGTCAAATACTTCAATATGATTGGTTGATTTCTGATGTGTGTGTGTGGGACAAAAAAGGTAGAGCGTGGTCATCATTTTGTTGAGCAGCAGCAGTGTGAACAGGAGCTTTGTGTGTCTTTGTGTGCAGCTTGTTTGACATTAAGGCAATAAAAAACAATTAGATTAAGCATGTTCTCTGGTTCAAGCCACCTTTTCTGTTTCGTGGTTTCAGCTATTAAATCCCTGTGCTTGTCGTGCTGTAGATTTAATAGAAAATGCTTCTAAAAATGCACTGTTTGCCACAAATTATTTCAAATGTATTCTAGGAAGCAAAAGTCACTGATGGGAGCCTGTGCCCCCCACTTTTAAAATTCTGCTGGTGCCCGTGGTCTTGACACATCATAATTGTATTGGGATGCAAAACATAACCAACTCCTTAAGAGCATAGCATTACAGTACAATATTTACTCTAAAAAAATGGACATTAATGATTCTTATTTCCCATTTCTGTCCAGGTCCTTATGTTCAGACCCTTATGATCTTCAAGCAACTCAGAATGGAGGGATTCCTTGTGAGCAGATGGAAACACAAGGATGAGGAAACTCTAAAGCAACTAATGGCATGGGTGAAGGAGGTAAACCTGAATGTAATATTTGATTAGATATGATTTGGGTACCTGTCTGAAAGGTGTACTTGCTAGCAATTTCTTATCTTTCATAAACTTTCCCAGTGAGTCACCACCACTACAAAATTAACTGGGTTTATTTTTTTTTTAACTTAAATGGTATGTTGAATGACCTTGAACTTCCTTTCTAGGCTGTCATGTTCACAGCTTATCACGTCACTGTAAAAGTTATTTAAAAATAATACCAAGGGTGCTCAGAAAAAGTTTCCCCATTTACATCAGCTCAAAAACTAGGTCTGCGAGTATCTAACAACCACATGCTCTTGTTACAACCCTGTGACACTCTTACTTTGTCTACTAATGCACACCTCTCTATAGCAATGCCTTTTATGTTTCAAATTAATTGCTGTAATTTTTTTTCTCATCTTTGTCTCTTTGTAAAACATCCTTAATATGATATACCATGTACATGAAAGAAAAAACTATATTCTGTATGGAATTAAGCTCTTACTTATTGGTGTATGCCATGACTTCTCCTCAATGTAATGAAGGCATTTCAATACAAAAGTACAGTCATGAGTCAAGGACAATCACATGGAATAAATGATTTATGTTTGTTTTTTGTTTAATTTACAGGGTAAGCTGAAGTACAAAGAGCATATCACAAAGGGCTTTGAAAATATGCCTGCAGCCTTTATGGGACTGCTGAAGGGAGAAAACACTGGCAAAGCTGTTGTTGCAGTTTAAGAAGTGCAGTATAATTCACAAACATTTCTTTTTTTATAGCTCTGACGAATATTTTGTGAAGTTTACATGCTCTTCTTTGCACCCTTCTAGTGCAGCAATGTCCTTTTTGTAGCGATGTGACCAGAACTGAACACAATATTCTAGATTAGGTCTTACTAATGCATTGTAAAGTTTTAACATTACTTCCCTTGAATAAATTCAACACTTTTCACTATATATCTGAGCATTTTGTTGGTGTTTTTTATAGCTTCCCCACATTGTCTAAATGAAGACATTTCTGAGTCAACATAAACTCCTAGGTCTTTTTCATAGATTCCTTCTTCAATTTCAGTATCTCCCTTATGGTATTTATAATAGACATTTTTAATGCCTGGGTGCAGTACCTTACATTTTTCTCTATTAAATGTCATTTGTCATGTGTCTGCCCAGTTCTGAATGCTGTCTACATCATTTTGAATGACTTTTGCTGCTGCAATGGTGTTTGCCACTCCTCCTATTTTTGTGCCATCTGAAATTTAACAAGTTTGCTTACTGTACCAGATTCTAAGTCATTAATGTAGATTAGGAAGAGCAGAGGGCCCAATACTGATCCCTGTGATACTCAGCTGGTTATCTTGCTCCATTTTGAGGCTTGTCCTCTAATCAGTACTTTCTGTTTTCCACTCCCTAATTCATATGTATGCATTTCCTTGAATCCCTACTGCGTTCAGTTTGAGAATTAATCTTTTAATACAACTAGCCCCAAAATGGAATATTTTAACATATATACAATCATATCATAAGGTGATACACACATTAGTGGGAGGAAAAAAAATAGATCCTGCCAACTCCATCCATCTCCCAATATTTGTAAGATGATTATTTGAAGGAAGCTGTGTGATGCAGTGGTTAAAGAGGTCCCTGGTTCAAATCCCAGCTCAGCCACTGACTCACTGTGACCCTGAGCAAGTCACTTAACCTCCTTGTGCTCCGTCTTTCGGGTGAGACATTGGTGTAAGTGACTCTGTAGCTGATGCACAGTTCACTCACTAGTCTCTGTAAGTCACCTTGGATAAAGGCATCTGCTAAATAAACGAATAATAATAATTATTTGTTCATCACAGATTTTCACAATTATTCAACAGAAACCCCCCTGTGGTGCGCTGTGGTGGCACAGAATTGGTTCCAAAAAAACGAATCAAAACAATAGTATACTGTTTTTCTAATTTAACATTTTATATTTTATCACTCAAAATCTGTTTCCTAAAAAAAGCATAATATTTACTTTTTAAGAAAATATAACCCAATTACAAATCTGGTTCAAGGCATCAGCAAACTTTAGCTCTTTTTTTATAAAAAGACCTAGGGCAGATTTGGATGAAACCCGAATGTGCTTTATGTTTGCGCGGGACTGCCCATGCTCTTCCTATTGATTTGAAGGGAGTTTGAACTGACATGGCACAATTCTGTTAGCACCAATGAAGAAAAAGTGGGAGGTAAATGCTGCTAGCAAATCAAGAGCAGCAGACATTCCCTTTTAAGCATACAATTGCGCTAGCAGTTGCATTAGCTATGATCTTGAAGAAAAAGTTACTCTTTTTGCCATATTACCATTTGTTAATGGAGTAATTAAATATTTACATTCATTGAATTGTTTTTTTGTGAATGTGATTACAGTGTTTTGTAGATTCATAAACTTTTTTTTTTTTTTAAGTACTTAAGTACTCTCTTAGTCGAAAGCATTTTGATTTGAATATTCACTTATTTTGTTGTCTGGTTTCTGAATGTCCACTTAGGTTTTTGAAACCAAACTGTTAATGACCTGAAATAAATTGCTTCACACAGGTATGAATTATGGGATTTATAATATTTAAGAAATCAATTATATTTTGTAAGACACCTATAAAAGTTAATGAAGCCGGTACCCTATCATACTGCAGAGCCATGTCTGTATTAGTCTATACCAAATTAGTCCAGTCAATCATATACACTTATTTGGAGAAATATTTATATTTACTAGGGTCTATAAAAAGCATGCTGACATGTTAGTTATAAATGAGTTGCATAATTTTGTATTGTTCATATATCTTAATAAATTCAGTTACATAAGTTTTAATCCAGTACATCATTTGAAAGGCTGAAGCCTTTAGATTTTACTTATGTGGTTATTATTTGTATATGATCGCTTTAAAAAGTAACAAAACTAAACTAAATTAAAAAAAAAAAAAAAAAAAACAGTATGAACAATACAAATGAAATAGACTTTGATAATGGTTTGAAGACAGAAATGTCTGACACTCTTCCAGTGCCCTCATCACCATCTTTTTGGAGGTGAGACAGTGATTGGCAGTGAAGGTGTATCAATCAATCAATCTTTATTTTATACAGTGCCTTTCATAGTGGACCACCATCACAAAGCGCTTTACAAGATGCAGTAACAAGAAGAAAAGTATGGTGATTCTGACACCAGTGGACATCACAATAAAGATTAATAAAACTGGCATTGTGTTTAGAGATACAAATACGGCTATGGACAAAACTTTTGCATCACGCTATTGAATTAAAACATTTTGCTCCATAAATTTGAATGAAACCTGCTGAATGTCACGTTGAAACATTGAATTACATCGCACTTTGTAGTTTTCCATATATTTAACGGAAAACTGACAAAATATATTTCTAGGCAATAACAAACTTTTGGCCATAGCTGTAGAATGATAAACCAAATAATTAGTAACACCGCAATGCATCAGCAGGTGGCAGCAGCACATATTGCATCTGTACAATCTGATAAGACAACAAGGACAGCACAGTAAAGAAATGTGCATTTTAAAGGACAACATCTTTTTTGAACTTCCTTTGTAAAACTTGAATACACTTGGATTAAAAAAAAAAAGCTAATTTATTTTACTTCCATGACATATCCTTAAACTTACTTGCCACTAATTAAGGACAACTGTGGTTGTTCCTTACACATTGATGGAAGTGCCTTCATGCATTATATTTTTATTGGACATTAATTACAATTTGATTTCCCTTTTCTGCCTAGTTTCTTAAGACCAGACCAATTTGATCTTAAAGAAACTCAGGATGGAGGGATTGGTTATGTTCAAGTATAAACAGAGAAATGAGGAATCTCTCAAGCAACTAATGGCCTGGGTGAAGGAGGTAAACTGAATATGTCCTAACAAGTACACCTTTATCTCTATTTCTAGAGATAAAGGTATACTTGCTAGCACATTCTTGTCTTTCTTTCATAAGCATTTCATGCAATTAGCCACCGCAATTTACTTTTAAAAGATAGCAGATATAACATACATCCTTGGCTTCCTTACTGCCTTTTTGAAGTTTATTATTATTATTATTATGTGTGATTTTTATTTATACAGCATTCTATTTATACCAACATATGGCTGTAAAAGTTTAATGTTTAGCAAACTAAAAATCCTACAATTAGTTATTACTTTATGCTGAAAATAAAATAAATCTATGTTGTCAAGGAGCTATATTAGGTATATTTTCTTTCTACCAAAGAGCAGATTTGCTACTGGTATTGCTCAGAAAAACGCTCATAAGCCTCCTTCACACTGGCGCTCCTACCCAGGTCCCGACCCAGTGTTCTGGCTACCCGAGTCACAATCCTATGTAGTGTGAAGCCACCTACCTGGGTCATACCCGGGTCAACCTCAGGATGTGGGTCGACATATATAAGAATTTTTCATTTTTTTTTTTAAATAGTTCTGGTAGATTTTGCAGACTCCACTTATCTCCATACTGAACAGATTACCACACTCCAATATTTGTGATATGATTATTCAATATAAGAGACGATTATAGATTTTCAAATATACACTTCCAGAAAATTACAGAAAAGAGAAATCCACATGACTAAGAGGAGTGCTGATGCAACTGTGGTGACTCATTCTAATGCAGTATACTTTAGTGGAAGCAGGTTGTTTATGATATTTACAGTTATCCTAAATTGCTCCCTTGGCAGGAAGCTTCTGGACTCAATCCAAATTCATGATGTCAGACTTTTTTCACACTGCACTATGTAGAATACTACCATCTTCATTATCAGATATATAAAGTGAGTAACTTACTGCATTGGTTGCACTGATTCCAAAAAACAAAAACAAGCACAATTAAAAACAATAGAATACTGTTCTCATTTTTCTCCAACTAATTTTTTTATGTTGCATCACTCAGAATTAATGGTTTTCTAAAAGTGTGCTTGGATGTTTACCAGTAAGCAATGCTCACCATACTCACTGTTCCCTTTTATTAAAATATAAACTAATTACAAAGTAGGTTCAAAGCAAAAGAGAACTTGAGCTGCGGTTTAACAAACAAACTAGACTCAACACCCACATTTCTAGTGTAGCCATGGTAGCTGCTAAAAGCATGACTCATAGTATGCCTTAGACCCACTTGGGATAAGATGTCTAAAAAAAGATTTTCTTGACACCCCATCAATTTACTTGTTGCACATTTTTTTCAAACATGGGTGATGGGGCAAAAAAAAAAAATGTGTTTTTAGCATGTGGGCTGGTTTCAAGCTTATATCAGCTTATACTGGGCCTATAGACTTGACACTTGCTAGTCCTAGAGAACTATGAACCTAGTTTGTGATCTTGTTTTTTCATGAATCACATTCAACTAATAACAGAGTTATAATTAACTGAAATTGGATAATTAGGCTGCAATATCATGATCTGGTCCATATTGGACAAGTTATATATGGCAGATTAAGCATCACGTGTCACCTCCTAGATAGTATTTTAATAAATTCTGAGCTGTATACAATCCTGGATTTTCTGATCCCAATATATGAAGAGTTATGGGGTGTGTCAAAATGGTACAGACACCTGTGGAATCTTGATATAGGGTTATATACTTCTCAATATATATATATTATATAATATATATATATATATATATATACTATATATATATATATATATACTATATATATATATTTATAACTCCAAATGGTGGTGATCGACGACAAACCAGGACTACAAAGTATTCAGCGAGAATATGATAACCAACTCTTGAAGTCAGATGGAGGCCAGAAATCTGTGAGGCGCATCCAGCTAACAAAGAAGGTGGGACTACACTCAGGGTTTACATCTCCTCAGGTGACATTCATGAGCTGGGTGTGTCTAGGGCCAGGGTCAGGGCGTTCTCGAGACAGGAAAGATGGTTTACAACATAAGTGATCTAAAGCAACTTTCCATGAATGATTAAATTAATTCTAAACTGCATACATGGCATGTCAGTACTAATTGTACAGAACATCATGAGGAGATCCATGAAGGTCAACAATTTGTATTGTATGATCTGAATTATATATACAGTACATCATATCAAATTATATTACTTGAATACAATAATAAACAGTAATAAACGAGACACATCAAAATGTATCACAGTTAAGATGATGGTCTAACACAACCTAGTCTTCATCTAAATCACTTTTGTTTATATCTTTCTCAAGGAATTGTTCAGGCAATGTGGCGCATACATTTTGGCAATCTGCAACCAAAAATTTCAGAGCACGACAAGTCTGCAGAACGACAAGAATACCATTTAATGTCAGCATTTTTTCTTATAACCACAATACACATATTTCAGCAGGACTTCAGGAACTGGATCTTTTGTCATCCATTGTACAGCAAGTCCACTTTCAGTCAAAATCTGACCATGGCTTATTGGCCTGGGTGCATTGATCATTGGCTGGAGCGTATGGCAGTAGATAGCCACTTGATAATTTATCCCACTTTCTGTGCAGCAATAGAGAATCTGATGTCAGAGAGCAGCTTTGTTCACAGGATGACTATAGACAGAATGCCTTGTAACATTCCTCGTTCACATCACTACCTTTTTGTCCATAAAGTTGACAGATAAATTCTTCCAGTGAAGCAGCAAGTGAGTTGGACAGACCAAAGTCTTGATCGAGCTAGATAAACATATCTTGATACTGATCACTTCCAGCAAATAAACTGAATGGTTTCTTCTTCCCTTTTCCATGACAAGCACTCGTTGAATCACAACCAGTGAACACATGTAAACCAATCAGTGCTCGACAAACTTTATCCCAGATACTGCTGGAAATCTTCTGGAGATCAAGAATCCACGTGTTTTGCTTGACACAGGTATGGAAGTAAAGATGACAGGGAATATGGTCCACGACAGATAATAGTATTACAGCAACATCAGTGTCAGGGCTATTGATCACAACGTTAGAAAACTGAGCAGCTGCGTGTTTGCTATGAAGAGCTAATCTGGTGTCAGCTTCCTCATGATCACAACCAAGCTCTGGAACTTCTGGTACAAAAACTGTTCCATCCTTGACTTGAATTTGGTGACAGATTTTACCATAGTCTATGAAGAGCATTGTATCTGCCTAGGTGGATGGGCTGATCCAACATCTGGAAACAAAGCAAAACTCAATCACAGCCTCCTTGTTTTGTCCATTCATGAGGAAATTTGTCCACTGTTTTGAGAACATAAGAACATAAGAAAGTTTACAAACAAGAGGAGGCTATTTGGATACTTTTAAATACCCTGTGTATAACAGATGTTGTTTATCAGCCATGAATTGAACTATTTTAAGAATAACACCAGCTAGGTTTTGTAGGATAGGTCATGACATGATATTGTGTCATTTTTAGGTTTGTGTAATTACACATGAGAACATAAGAAAGGTTACAAATGAGAGGAGGCCATTCGGCCCATCTTGCTCATTTGGTTGTTAGTAGCTTGTTGATCCGAGAATCTCATCAAGCAGCTTCTTGAAGGATCCCAGGGTGTCAGCTTCAAAAACATTACTGGGGAGTTGGTTCCAGATTCGGCAGATACATTTGATCTATTCCATATATCTGCTGAAGCTGGGATCCTGCTGAAGACCTCTGAATATGTTCAGCATATCTTATGTCGATGACGGGTATCAATCACAGACAACATTGACATGATGATAATGTTGTTCTCTGGCCTGATTAAGAATCTGCTGCCAGATAAAGACAGCTCTCCAAGTGTATTTGACAGTTTTTGTGGGAGGGTATGGATTAAACCCTTTGCATCCAATATCAATGCCGGATTTGCTGGGATGCTATTAACCATACGATCAATGCATTGTTCTTCAGTGTGGTGAAGATGTGTTGCTTTGATTGTTTTAGCCAGAGATCCACTGGCCTGAGTGAATGAGAAAGAACTTTTCTCAAATCAATATTCCTTCTTCGGCCAACAATCAGCAGTAGTGCAAACAATCATCTGAAGAGCGACTTCCTTCCCCATCGCTGTTGTTTTCAATTTCAGTTGTTCAGAAAATGTTTCATCTTAGGAATGGAATCATGGAAGCCAACTTTTGTTCGTTTGGATGCGATCACTTGTGAACTCAATCAGTGCACTTTCGCCTCGATCAAGGGTATCCAGCAGGTCTCTACTGACAGATGCCATAACAACTCCAGAGCTAATGCTTAATAGTTCAGAATTAGCACTACTGAATGGATTGACCATCTCATCAATACATTCAATGATACTTTTCACAGCTCTCTCATCTCGATTCTGGACTGTTTGGTCAAGGTCCTTCCGTGATCTTTCAGCATCAACAAGGCTAGTCATCTTCTCACACTCACATGCAATGGCAGCTCGCTCACTCTGTGACAAGATCCATCTGCACTACGGTTCAGGGTTATACCGGTGATGCCTCCTGCCATTTTACAATCTCAATTGCAGATCTGCTCTAAGACCTGATCGCAGGCTGTCACCAAGAATCCGTAACAAGTTTGCTGCTGAAAGATCCATTCTCCTGAGTTCAAAATGTGACTGTAACCAGCAGCATGCCGGAAACTTCACCTTTTCCACCCAGTATGCTGGCAAGTACCATGCATAATGCATTCTATCGTACACCAAATACTAAGGCAACATTGACCGGATGGACGAAATGTGTAAATTCCAGTTTGACTCCCTTGTTGCACGGATGAAACAAAGTAGCAATGCCACCATGTCAATATATGAGCTCCAGAAAGCAAATGTTTTGCTCACGGCGCACAACTGACGAGCATACTGTTCATATACTGTGATGATCTCTGTCAAGTCGTTGTCATGGCACAAGTCTTTGAATAGAGCAGAAGGGAAAGCATTGACCATATACTTGAGAAATTCTCCCTGCTGATATCTGACAGTGACTCAGTGAATGCTCTGCAGTTCCTGAAACATCAACTTGTGAGCATGCATTGCCCTATTGTCATGTTTGCCTTTAAGATCAGGGCTCACTGATTTAATTTTTAATTGAATTTTCCCACTTGCAAACAAGGAGCACACACTTTATTTTTCAAGTTGATTTCTCAACAACACCCTGCTCACTGGGCACCTCCACCTTGACTGTTATTTAGTAGTAAAAGAAAAAGTGAATTTTCTCCAAAGAACTTGTTCAATTCAGCGGCAATGACTTTTTAATGAGAAACAGTGTGAACGAATATAATAAATAAGAAAAAAGTCAGTTAATTTAATTCAAATGTTAATTAAGTTACATTAATAAAATTCAATGTAGCCTGACTATCCAGTTTTATTAGCAAACAAATGTAGTGTGCTGCAAAGATTTTTGTGGGGACTAGTTATTGCCTCAAATAACGCACTCAGTGACCACACCCAACTTTAATTTTATCACACATTTGCTAAATGTTCTCAAGAAAGAACACATCCCTCCTAGCGCATAATTTTAGTAAAATTCTGCTGCTTAAGAACATAAGAAAGGTTACAAATGGGAGGTCATTCAGACTGTCTTACTTGTTTGGTTGTTAGTAGCTTATTGATTATCTCATCAAGCAGCTTCTTGATGTCCCCAGAATGTCAGCTTCAACAACATTACTGGAGAGTTACTCTCATGCTACGCCTCTGATTTGCATCTTCCACTGGCTACCTATCTCTGCTCGCATTCAATTCAAGACCCTTGTTCTTGCTTACTTCTCTTTTCAACACACTGCCCCTCCTTCGAATCCCTTTTTCAAGACCTTCATTCTTGTCTACCAACCTCTTCATGACACTACTTGCACCTACCTCCAATCCCTCATGTCTCCCTACACCCCCTCTCTCCCTCTCCGCTCCTCCTCTATTAGCCTACTAGTCATGCCTTTCCCTCCACTCTCCCGTGCCTGCTCCTTCTCATATTTGTACTTCATTGTAATTCTATAAAAGATTACTGCAGTAATCTTTATAAGGAATTACAGTAAAGTACAAATAAAATCAGCAAGACAACACAGAGAGCTATTGTCCTTAAAAGTTTAAAATAAATAAATAATATGTATAATTCTATAGACAGCAGTGTATATGGTACTGTATAAGCAGAAAATGAAAAGAACTGATTGACATTTTGTTTTACATTCCCTTTCTGTGTACATTGCTTTCATAGGATGCTCTCCAGCCATTTCAATTACAAAATGTACATGCAGAATAATACATTTACTGGTTTCAGCCTCTCCTTGAGAGGTTTTGTTCGATTTGAAAACAAAACTTTATTTTTAGACCTCTATTTGAATTGTATATGCTTTCCACAAGTACATTGTTTCTATGGAAATACATTTATTATGCCAACCTTTTTATCTCAGATCCACCCCCCACCCCCATCCCCATCCCAAAATGGCCTTTTTCTTTTTCCCCCCATGTAATGGCAGAGATAAAAGGCATGATCAGACAAGAGCCTGTTTGAATAGCACCTGCTGAGAAGAACTCACTAATAGGAAAGATGTGCTGTATGGAATAAACAGATATACGTCTGTTGTTGTTGTTGTCAAGCACACAGGATACAGTGGGATTTGTAGGCCTAATTGTTAATAATGAAAACGGTTATCCTTACTAAACAGTTACAAGGCTTTTTTTTTTTTACTAAGACTTTACCCAGATATGTGGGATTTGAAAAGTTTTTGCGGAAGCAGTTTATTAGAAATATATAGTGCAAGGTACATAGAGGACCCTTCAGGGTTTCCAACTGAGTGATGCACAAAACTTTGCCAGCTGGTTTCAGCTAAGTGTACCAGCCTGCTGAGTCCTTTATGCATTTGGGGGAGCCTCTATCTGCCAATACACGATTCAGGTAATTAGACTGATTGGACAGGGTTCCCTGCAGCGTAGGTATTGTGTATTTAATTCTTTTCAAATTGTGTTGTTTTGGGAGGGGCAGCAATAATACAAAAGTGAGTAATCAGCAATGATGTCAATAAGTGACGCACTGGGACTGCAGGCATGGTACTTCATAGGGATAATTATTACTGCCCCTCTTCTGTTTATTTTTTGTTGTTGTATCTTATAGTTCAAGTTGGAACATGCAGATGAAAAGCTTTGGCTGCTTTCGGGTACCTAATCACTTCATGGATTATTTTGTCTATATCTTGGCTTATAGGTTTTTTTTTTTTTATTATTATTTTATCTATTTTTAAAATGATGCAAACATAGCGGGACTGCATTTACACAGGACAACGTTGCGCACTCTTGTTTCATGCTGTGTTATTGGGCTTTCATGCCCATGAATAATTTTATATGTGAACAGATTCCCTGATATGTCGCTTCCTGTTCCTTGTCAGTTTCCTTCACAAAAGGGCAAGACAGAAAGCAGAACAAATTCAAGACTGAACAAATTACTGTACATTGTAAACTCCTGGGCAAAAAGCATTGGGATCTGCAAACACTTAAACATTTTTTTTTAAAAAGTACAAACAAAAGCATAAAACACTTTCCATGCTGTTGTTCAGTTTTATAAGGCTTGGGGGCCGGGGGCCGAACCCTGGTGACCCCCTGGGGGCTGGGGGCTGGGGCTGGACCCTGGGGGGGGGGGGCGTCAAAGAAGTTTCTTCCGAAAATCCCCGGTGGGCCACATCTGTATAATAATAAAACTGCAAAAAAAAAACCTAGTGAACAGCTGACATCGTCTAGGCTTAATTTATGCAAAGATATCAACCAGATCATCAAAATCAGGTTTTTTTTCACCAATGATTTTTCAGTTGCCATTACATAAGCAGATTACTCAGAGAGGGTTGGTCATCAAACAACTACAATGTTATGCCCTAGATTTTGTCGCCTCTAATCAGAATAACAGATTCACCTACATTTTAGCAAACCGAGTATTAACAATTCAACGCAGTCTTAAATAAAATGAAAAAGAAAAAAACGTAAATGACCATTCAAGCAGAGCATGACTAGAAAATACTAAATACGGTCTTTAGCTTTAAAAGAGGTAATGTGTCAAAATAAAATCGTGTTCATTTAAACAGATAAATGTGACATTTCATTAGCATAAATGGTGTATGTATGTAATTGTACACCTGAAAAGGGGAGGATTGGAATAATCAAAATGTTGTGTTGTGTGCTTGCTGCAGGAGTGATTTTATCAACAATAAAATAAAAGTTTAGTCATTTATTTTACACAGAAAACTACATGCCTACTGTTTACATCAGTAAAATAGCAAGTATCCTTTTAGTTGCACCAGCTCGAAAAGAGAATAAAAGCTACTGGTGGTAGGAGTTTAGCTTTTCTTTCCTCTTTGACTCAGTAGCTTCTTGATTAGTTGAAATGACACTGGCTACTATGCTAGTTTATATCAGCTTAGTTGCTGTGACAAAATATATCTTACAAGCTAACAACTCTGACAAGTTCGCGAGATACATCATAAACACTTGAACATAATTACCAGTAAAGCATACCTTTCTCATTTGCTTTTTGTAACACACCTGTTATCATTAATTTTGAATTTCAACAAACACAAATTTTGAGATTGGGAGAGACTGCTGCTACTGCATTTTTTGGTTTTTTGAACTATCACCATGCAAAATAATGATATATACCGGAAATAAAAACGTAGGAGTACAAAAGAAGATAAAGCACAAGCATGTCTTGGTGAGGGTTGCATGGAAACTGTGAAAGCAATCAAATCAACAAACGAGCTGCTGCAGTTGTAAATTAGAAATGGGGGGACAGGACGTGTGGTCTTTTTTGTCTATTGTTGTTGTTGTTGTAATTTTAGGCCTGCATGCTGCTTACACACACACACACACACACACACACACACACACACACACACACACACACACACACACATTAAACCCCTCATGTTCTGCCTGGATCCCTGCATCCATCCCATGAGATTACACTCAACAGGGTGAAGGACAGCAGGTGCTCCTCCTACTACTATAAAGAGCCTCAGTTTTAATAAAGAAAACAATCCAGTCACACTTAGCCCAGTAGCGGTTAAAATAAAGGAAGAAAAATCGAGACACATTTCTTTTTTCCAGTTTAAGTGCATTTGTATTACCTTATACAATAATCCAGGGGGAAAAAATGGTCCTTGAAATCGAGGATAAGGTAAGAAAACATTAGTGTACAGCACTTCACTTTGGTTTTATAAAAACTAAGATAGGGCATTGCAGCCATATGCTAAATTAGAGTAATTGTTAATTACATCAGTCTTCTAGTCAAAACATGAACAGGATCTGTAGACATAAGCAATGCAGTGGATT
Organism: Polyodon spathula; assembly: GCF_017654505.1. Taxonomy (NCBI): domain Eukaryota; kingdom Metazoa; phylum Chordata; class Actinopteri; order Acipenseriformes; family Polyodontidae; genus Polyodon; species Polyodon spathula. The sequence continues at coordinate 73,124,527 of NC_054534.1, forward strand.
ATTGATATTTCATATTATTCCATTGTTTTTATGCCTACATCCTTTACTCATAATGAGCAGACAGTGACAAAGAACAGAACACAATAAAAACACACGACAAGAAGACAAATTAATTCTGAACAACGACGGTTATAAAAACGAATACAGTAAGACTGGTGAAACTTGTATCATTTTTAAGCTTGCATTGACCTTTTTGCTACATGTCATTAGTTATATATTTTGATAGTTGAGTGAGCAATTATGTACTTTGTGACAGCTAACAGGCTATGACTGTCGACCTCTTTCAAGTAAGGAATATCAGGATTTTATTATTGCTGTATTTAATTTTGTTAATCATTAATGCATGTATTTGCTAAATCTTGATGCTTCATGTACTGTCAAATTTCTATATCTCTGCATACCGTTATAGGGGCAAGACCATACTCTGGACAAGAAGCAGTGCTTCCAAAACAAGGCCTCGTCCTCACAGATACAGTGTAAAATATAAGTAGTTGGATGCCCTATGAGTTAATCAAGTGTAAAATGCATGTAGTGTTTGTGTTTCATGGGCAGTTTGAGGTTGAGGCAGTCCATTCACTGTTACTGGTTGTAACATTGGTTCTCCATGAAGAGATTTGAATACATCCTTCTTATCAGTCCTGTTCCATAGACACTTCTACACAGACACAAATGTAATTTAGGCCAACAAAAACAACAATTTTATTTTGGTCTACCACAATCATGTTCAATTTCCTACTAAAACATGACTTTTGGGTGACTGTTGTTTACTACGGTCTTCCATAGGACAGTATATTGTCCTGAAACCAGACATGGTTTTCTTCCAGTTTGTTTACATTGCCTGTGGCAGTTTAAACTGCAGCCACACAAGCTCTCTCCCTGCTTGAACTAAAGCTTACTGTGTACTAAACACCCTTCTGTAACTACAGGGGTTATACTGATAACATTTTCGAAGCGTCAACACTGAAGCTAATATTTTTCCAGCATGAGCATGTGAAGTAAAGTGTGGTGCCCTGCCCATAATCTTTAGATGAGATTGTCCAATTTTGATTAAACTTACTAAGAACCTTCTTTAGTTCAAGTGTACAGTAATTTAATTGGGGGTATAGAGTCTGTTTATCCAACTGCCTGTTTGTACCTAACATTTTTTTTTTTCTTCATTTTTCTCATCAACCAAATTCTGATGAAACTTGCTAAATACATTCTGTAGCACAATAATCTGGTGGTATACGAATTATGAAGGGCTCTGTCAAACCTACATTTTATATTTTTATATTTTATATTTCACATACAGTATATCATGATAATCTACTTTTCATTTTATTGATGGATTCAGTTCTGAATTTACAGCCGTAGCTGGGGACATTCCAGTTAATAGAGCAGTCTGCAGTTTTGAGAGTAGTAAGCCTTCTGTCTTAGAGTTGAACGCAGTAGGGCTGCATAGACGAGCGTCGTCAAGTTAACCTTTCAATGCCCAGTGACAGCACCTGTGCATTTTAACCCTTATCAGAAGAGCAAAGGCAGTCCAGCAATTTGACATAATACTCTAGGGAAGATTTTAGGACAAAATGTTCCTTTTCTTAAGTGACATATTGTGATGTACTGATGTACTGTGATGAAAAATGTCTTTTTTTTCTTTAACGTTTTTGTATAACAGTTGTTAACACTGTCACCGTTATCTAGAATGTTTCATCTTCATAAGCTACGCAGTCTGTCCAACAAAGTTGAATTTGGCCACCGTAGATGTCATGAAGCCAATATCCTTTCAGCCTTTTTCCAAAAGATAAGATGGCCGGTATTATTTGCATGTCTTCAGATAAATTTGAATGTCGTAACTCTTTCTCTCACTCTGTTCTTTAACAGGGTCAGTTTGACAAAGCTCTGAAGAATGCTGGTTCTAAACTGGTCGTTGTGGATTTCACAGCTACGTGGTGTGGGCCATGCAAATCAATTGCCCCATTTTTTGATGTGAGTTTTTACTATATGGCTCAGGTCTTACAGTTTATAGAAAGAAGTCCTGTCATGTCAATCCTCATTCCCTTGTCTGATTCAATGGGTACAGGGAAAAATGACATGGTTATAATTAATCTACATGGGAAAGTAAAAAAATAAAACACCACTAATCTCTAATTCATTCTTTTTCATCCCTTCCGTTTATGGACCCGTTAAACTTCAAGAAAACAGTGTTTCTAAACTAGCAGAAACTTTGGTTTTAACTTTGATTTTAGAGCTAGAGTTTTGCCTGTTAGATAAAACTTGTTTTCTTGTGGCATGTCTGTGACTATGTCAGAGAGAAGAGACTTGAAGGCAGTTTGCTTTACTTAATTTACTTAACAGAGGTGATACAAACCTAGACTTTCTGATAAAGTTTAGTTGTTGGATTTACGCCTGATGTGTATAAATTATCAAGTGGAAATAAAATTTTAGCTACTAAATTCAACATGAAACACATAGAGAAAACACATAAACTCAAATCAAGGAAAATTGCCTGGCAATGAGCCGAGATCGTTTTCTTTGTTTTTATATAGTACAAAGTGTATTGTTTTTGAAAAATAGTCAATATGCATATTGCATCTTTTACATGCATTGGTCTTAATGGATATTCTAATTATCTTTAATACCAACATTTTACACCATGTAACTGAAATGAAGCAATGTAAATAACATGTGGTGCTGTATTATGCTTAAAAGCTGTACACCAATTAAATTAGCCAACATTAAAAGCACTAGTCGATTTTACCTTCGGTTGCAGCTCAAAAGATTTCAACAAGCAGATGAATACGTTCTTTCTTAATTGGCATGCTGTAGCCAGGCAGCCGCTCAGTGTGTGTTTCCTAGCAACTGTTTTGGAACATGAAGGTAAGTCTCAGCTGCATGAACAGTATACTAATTAGAAATGATTACACTTTCAAAACGTATTGGTCGTCATGTAGAAAAAACATTGACCATATTTTTAAATTGCAGAAGTATTTATTATTTGTTCAGGGACACTTCTCATATTTAGCTCAGCTAGTTTTGTTGGACCACAGCATCTGTAGTACATTAAGGCATTAGCTTTTTGATTAATAATATGTAATAATATCTAGCTCATTCAGTCTGTTTTTATCTCATTTAGGCACTTGCTGAAAAATATAAAGATGTCGTGTTTCTAAAAGTTGATGTGGATGAGGCTCAGGTAAGCTACAGTTTTTATTAATGTTCAGAGCGCATCAGCACTTACATCCATTTTTTTACCATGCACTGTACATGTTATACATACATGATGGGAGAGATTAAAACTGTTTATTCTGCAAAGAAAAATATACACAACATTCACAGTGCTGTTTGTGCCTTTGAGCATAAGGCACAATGGTGTCAAACTACACCTTCTGTATCAATATGCAAGACCTACTGACAGTATTGCCAACCACACCGCTGCAGAAATCATGAGACAATCTCTTAGAAATCAAGAGATTTGGCATTCATTTTTCAAAATATAAACCAATATTTCCATGCTAAGAGACAACCTTGTTAACAACAGCTTATATTGAGTCTCTAATACCTCAAACTTCTTGCAAACCTATATTAGTGCTTCTCAAAATGCATAACAAAATCAGACAAACCAGATCACCATTCAACATTACAAACAACATGATCTATTATCATACCTATTACTGCTGCACAGACAGCTGCTGTGATGACAGCTACTGGAGTGTTGCATGTTTAGCAATATGAAGGAGCTAGAAAGCAGCTGCTCCAGTCTGGGTTGAATTTGCATTGACAGTGTTTGCGCTTCTTTGAGTTTTCTGCCATGACTAACTTATACCTTTTGAAAAGTGAAAAATCGCGAGATCCAACAGTACTGTCGCTAGATCGCGAAAGGGTTTTAATTTAACTTAGAAACAGAAATTGAACTTCTGTTTGGACTGCAGATTATAACTCAACCAAAATACTTCCAGTTAGCAAAAAAATGTGTGTAGAATGCCTACAGTATTGCCTATTGTAAAAGCGATGTTTTTGCTATTGGTGTCTGGGCCAAAAACAAACTTTAATGGCAGGTTTCCTTTATGTAAACAGAAATTAGCTGTACATAGCTTTTTCATCTAACTTGTTTTATGTCAGCCAATCAGACCACTGCATTTAGTTAATCAGGGCACACATTTCTGTCAGCAGGTGCTTTATCCCAGTTTTTTTAATTGCTAGATTAAACTCAAAATACCAAATCAGCATCAGTGAACTAAAATATACAGCCAATTTCAAAACAGACATATGACATCCCTAATCAAACTTCCTATTAGATTTGTAGATGCTATATAAAAAAGTGCTCAATTTTCATTTTGTCTGGTCTGGCCTATCTTCAGTTATTGTTATCCTGTCCCTCTCAGATTTAGTCTGCGCCACCTCTACACAATGTATTGAAACGCATCACTCTTACTCTCTGCTGTTGTAATGAGCTTGTTTCTAGAGACATACAAGTTGTGCCCTGTTAGCTCACATTTATCAGGTTGTCTAAAATCATTATGGTGTGAGACTAAAATGTGATTCTGTAATTGCTTTTCACTTTTCTGTTACACTGATAATTGTAGGAGGGCTTTTGTGAGAATGTCTAGATTTCCTAATGCAGCCTTTCATGTGTTTCATTAAATGTAGAGTTCTTCATAGGCCTGCTGTATAAGGGGGTTTCCATTTAATATCGACATTTTCTATTTATTTATGTGTTTTCTTCCCCCAAGGATGTGGCTGAAGAGTGTCAAATCAAGTGCATGCCAACATTCCAGTACTACAAAAAGGGCAAAAGGGTACCTTTTATTCTTTCACTTTTATATTTTTAAATGTCTACTGCAGCATATGTTGTAACAGTACCTGACATACTAAAGGGCTTTAATTTGATACGGTTTCTTTTACAAATGAATTGGGAAGAGGCAATGCCCTAAGAATGTCCATAACAACCAGCATGCACTGCAAGTAGTAGCTTAAATGTACCCTTTTGTATCACAGATTGACACAATAACCAGAGTGAACCTTCATTCAGCCTGACTGGAAAATGTATTCATATGTGGTCGAAATTAAAATAAAAAAATAATAATAAAGGAAAGCTTGTTTAACCTGAATTACCAATCATTTAAAATCCCCTACTACATTGAGAGTCACAGAATTTTCTCCTTGCAAGTTTGGTCCCTGTTCTTTATTGCTCTACCCTATTTGTAGATACCACATATTTATTTATTTTTTGTAGCTTGACTGTTTTTGTACAGATATAACGTTTTACTTGTCGTTGTCACTTATTGGATGTTATTATTCTTTTTTTTTTTATTCATTTTTTTTTTTGTTTACAGATCGATGAGTTTGCAGGATCCAACAGGGAGACGCTAGAACAAAAGATTGTGGTTAATAAGTAAAAGTATATTAACAAAAATATGAATATTTCATATTTTTGTTCTTCAAACTGTTTACAATAAACTCTTTTTTGTTGTTGTTGATCACATCACTGCAGTACTACAATCACACTACATGCATTCACAGTTTGTTGGCTTAGTGGATCAGGAAAGTTTAAAAAAAATTCCCTCAGACATTCTTTAAATATGGGTTATCAGATTTGGATTCAATTAATAAAATAAATCAATGCTCGGCTCTCTGTTAGATTTTACAGTAATAAAGGGGGACAAGTTTAATTTTTAACTGTAAACCTTTTATGTATTTCTAAATTATATTTTCTGACTATGGAAAGCTGTTGTGGCAAACAATAACTGAATATTAGCTAGTCAGACAGACCTGAATAAAACATTTTTAAAGGCCAGGAGCTTTTTTTTGTTTGTTTGAAAGTTGATCATTCTTACAGAGGTTTTACATAAAACTTTGGCAGCATATATAATACTTCCAAGTGCCACCAGCAGCACCGTTATCCATTTGTAGTGAAGGGCTATGTTTCTATTGAATGATTACGTGAAACACAAAAAAATCATAATCTGTTGAACATCTGCATTTCTGCGGTATATAAATTGTATAGCTTTGAGAACTCCACTGCAGTGGGATATTTCGTAGACATGCAATAGGTGCATTAGACACTAAGCAATGATGTAATACATTCAGATTGATTTTTAATAGGGGGAAACAATTATGAAATCTGTTGGAATTAATACATTTTGTAGGTAAATTAGAAATATAATAATGCACGTATTCTGTGCAAATTTAACTCTACAGATTTCACATTATCCAGCTGTTAACCGCCTATGTAGATTAGTTATCCATGTGCAAGAGGAGCTTGCATGATTTTGTTCTGAGGGTTATACACGGTTTTTAAGCCACTTAAGCTTCCTTAAGCCAAGGGGAGCTTATATAAAACCTGCCACTGCTTCTTGAACTATCTAATAAACCTTTTGAGATGCCAACTTCATATTTTCAATGTTATGAAAACTTTTCACCAGCAAAAACGTAAATCTTAATAGAACTACCATTGCAGGGTTATATAAATACTAAAGATGTCATGACCTTTATCAAGGTCATTTCACTTTTTGTTTACAAAACATTCAATCAGAAGATTCCTATAGCTCTCTACAGCAGCAGCAGTGATCTGAAAATCCACACCCACCTCCAGTGTAAGGTGTATTCTTTGAGGCACTGAGCATGTCTGGGGGTGTAATTACTAAGCTACAGGATGAACTGGCTGGCAGGGCTTCAATGACTCATCTGTACTGCAGCCCTGGGGGCTAAGGCAGGTAAAGCGGTGCATTTAAGTGAGTCCCAATCCAACAGCAATAATGTTATCACCTCAGCAAAGTAAGGCAATACAATTATATATTAACAATGTAAACATGTTTTTTTTTTTTTCATAATTACAATTTTGACACAAAGCTTCTTTGTTTACAATAACACTTATGGGTTCCTAACACGTCTTTGGTGAATAAAGCAGGCTCGACAACAAAGGACGCATTTTTCCAGTAGGCACACGGGTTCACAAACAAAACAAAACAAAAATTAATCGTAACAGCTGCTACCCACAAGACGTGATGTTGCAAGCAGTAAGACAAAATTAATAGAACCTATACTTTTGATAAGTATCTTTCACACAACAAGCGACACAGGAGTGACACCCAGAATAAATGGAATAAATAAATAAATAAATAAACTAGGGCATTGAGCAATCAGAGAACAGCTTCAATACACGTGGTCCAGCAGGGCGAAGCAGCATCCAGAATGATGGAGGAAACAATAATACTTGCCGTTGAAAAACTAACTGGATAAGCCCGTTATGTATGATTTATTGCCATATACGTAAGAGAAGACACTCATAATTTTCACATCATGTTGACGAATATGTTCTTGATCATGGTTTTGTCAATAGCAATTTATAATAGTTGTATAGATCTGGCAGTTTTCAAACCTGCCGCATGGAATCTGTGTTGCTTCTGGTGTGTATGGTCATATCACAGGATCCCTAACTTTAGTCACATGCTAATATGGTTTACTTTAAATATACACAAATCATAGATGTAATAAGACTTTGTTTTAACATACCCCACATTCAGGTAAATATATAGTTTCTTACTGTCCCACAGACAGTTACTGTCTTTGAAACCTATCATTTTATACCTGCCTGGCTTGTTACAATTACAAACAGGTGTATTAGTTTAACTAATCAGTCAAAGTATTCTGGAATAGCTGTGGTATTCTGGGAGATGTAGTTTTTTCATTCATTGTTTAAAACAACAAGAACTACATTTTCCAGTAACAAAAGTCATTTAATTATCACATTGCAAACCACCATCAATTAAAACAGATGATAATACTTTGAGATGTGTCAGTGTAAAAAACAATCTTCACTGCACTGAATACAGATACAAGTGCCTGGTTCCTCCAGTCACTACTTCACTAAGCAGTATTTCATGTGGCTTGTCCTGTCCACATTTCTTAGTTTTTTTTGCATTTTTATTTTCTCTAATGCCACTTTCATGTTCTACATCTAAAACATAGTGACATTACATTCATATATTTTAATACATCTTTTATATTAGTGTAATGAGTGTATTAATACAATATTTTTAATCGCATGCACGCCTGTTTGTTTTGATTACTGTACCAATATTTGGGGGACATTTTGAATGTCAGGTTATTGTGTGGGAGTTTATACCGTCCATCGCTTACTGCGGGTGAATCATCTTAACACAAAACCCGCCCGTTCTAAGCGATGACGATTATGCCATCTTCTTGAAGGAAGGGGATTCTGAAATATTTCATAATACTTCCTGGAATTATATTTTAATGAATCAGTGAGACAGTATTACTCCCTCTGGCTGGAAGAAAGAAGGCTCCTTCACCAAGAACAAGAAGGTTAATAACAATCCGAGATTGACTGCCAAAGATATTCATAGTGAATTGGCTGCAAGTCGGACTGGGGTTTCCATTTCAACCACAGGTCAAGTATTGAATGGTGAAGGTCTCAATGGTCGCAAGCCAAGGAAAAAGCCACTGTTAGGAAAACATCAGAAGAACAGTTGCTTAAAGTTTGCAAAACAGCATTTGAATGATGGGTGAGTTCTGGTAAAAGGTTTTGAGGAGTGATGAAACCGAGCTATTTGGTGATGCTGATAGTCGTTACATTTGGAGAAAGCCTGGTGAGAAAAGAACACCATACCTACTGTCAAGCACGGAGGTGGTTATATCCTTCTATGGGGCTGTTTTTCCTCAAATGGTACAGGAAATTTTGTTCCAATACATGGTAAAATGGATACCATAGCATACCAAAAAATATTGGCCAATCATCTGAAACCCTCCGCTACAAAACTTGATTTAAAGCATAACTGGACATTCCAATACAACAATGATCCAAAGCTGTGGCAGGCTGGCGAGTGGATAGAGGCCCAGAGACAGACTGCAGTTCAAAAAAAAATAACTATTTTATTATAAATAAACACAAAAATGAAAGGGCACAAGGGCCAAAACAAAGCAATTTAAACACAAAAAGATAAAAAGCAAAACTTACAAAAAATAACAGTTTCCAGGCTGGGCGATGCCTTCACTGGACTCAAACTTTCTAAACAACCCCAAAAAAACCAACCTGCTTCCTCAGCTCCCTCTCCCCAAATGAGAAGCAGAGGCCTCCTTTTATATCAGGTGGCTGGGCGCTGATTGATCGTTAATCAACCTAATCAACTAATCAACCCCAGCCACCTGAACATAATAAACCCAGGCAGGCAGGGGAAATTAACCCCATCCCTGCCAATTTAAAGGGCAGAGCTTTGCTCTGCCACACACCTCCCCCCATGTACAACGTACACCGGCCGCAATCGGCCAACTCCCCCCTTCCCCCCACCCCCCTCCCCCCAAGAGTCCAATTATGTCCCTTGGGTGGGCTGTTATGGTGGGTGGTGGTGGGCGGGGTTGATGTCGGAGCCCCCAAGCCTTCTTTGGTTGAGGGGGCCCCGAATCTCCAAGGTAGCACGGCGACGGCGGCCCGGCTCCCTCTGGTGGCGGAGGCGGCGACGGCGGCCCGGCTCCCTCTGGTGGCGGAGGCGGCGACGGCGGCCCGGCTCCCTCTGGTGGCGGAGGCGGCGACGGCGGCCCGGCTCCCTCTGGTGGCGGCGGCGGCGGCCCGGCTCCCTCTGGTGGCGGAGGCGGCGGCGGCGGCCCGGCTCCCTCTGGTGGCGGAGGCGGAGGCGGCGGCGGCGGCCTGGCTCCCTCTGGTGGCTGAGAGCGGCGGCGGCGGCTCCTCCCTCTCGGGCTCTGAGGCGGCGACGGATCCTCCTCCCTCTCTGGCTCTGAGAGCGGCGGCGGCTCCTCCCTCTCTGGCTCTGGGAGCGACGGCGGCTCCTCACTCCTCTCTGGCTCTGGGAGTGACGGAGGCTCCTCCTCCCTCTCTGGCTCTGGGAGCGACGGCAGATCCTCCTCCCTCTCTGGCTCTGGGAGCGACGGCAGATCCTCCTCCCTCTCTGGCTCTGGGAGCGACGGCAGATCCTCACCCCTCTCTGGCTCTGGGAGCGACGGCAGATCCTCACCCCTCTCTGGCTCTGGGAGCGACGGCAGCTCCTCACCCTCTCTGGCTCTGGGAGCGACGGCAGCTCCTCACCCCTCTCTGGCTCTGGGAGCGACGGCAGCTCCTCACCCCTCTCTGGCTCTGGGAGCGACAGCAGATCCTCCTCCCTCTCTGGCTCTGGGAGCGACGGCAGCTCCTCACCCCTCTCTGGCTCTGGGAGCGACGGCAGATCCTCCTCCCTCTCTGGCTCTGGGAGCGACAGCAGATCCTCCTCCCTCTCTGGCTCTGGGAGCGACGGCAGATCCTCCTCCCTCTCTGGCTCTGGGAGCGACGGCAGCTCCTCCTCCCTCTCTGGCTCTGGGAGCGACAGCAGATCCTCCTCCCTCTCTGGCTCTGGGAGCGACGGCAGATCCTCCTCCCTCTCTGGCTCTGGGAGCGCGGACAGAAGCATCCTCTCCCTCTCTGGCTCTGGGAGCGACGGCGGCTCCTCCCCCTCTCTGGCTCTGGGAGCGACGGCAGCTCCTCACCCCTCTCTGGCTCTCGGGGGCTCTCGGCGGCTCACCCCTCTCTGGCTCTCGGGAAGGCGGCTCACCTCTCTTTATTGGAGTGACCGGTGGATCTCCCATGTCTACCGCCAGGTAATTAACCACCATGAGGGCAACCTCTGGGAAGGACGCCGGGTGGTGTTGTTCCTCCCACTGTTCCCACCTCTCCCCATCTCGACGCCACAGCGTGTTGATAACTATGGGGAGATCGTGGACGAGGTCTGCCTCAGGGTGCATCAACCAGTCCCAGATCTCCTGGGACGGTGGTGAAGGTGGTGGTGCTGGAGGTAGTGGGGTGGCCCCTGATGCCCGGGGTGAACACGGCACCTCTTCCTGGGCCTGGTTGTAGGGGCATCCTGCCCAGTTGTGGCCGTCCTCCTCACACCGGCCACACCAGTTTGCCGGTGGCACGTCTGGGCAGGACCGCCAACGATGGTCCTCCTTCCCACACCAGGAACACCAGGGGAAGAGGCTGGCCGGGTCCTCCAGCGGTGGCTGCAGCAGCTTACATTTCTTCAGCTGCTGCTTGTCCTGCCTTTTCCACTGTCTGCTCTTCTTTCCCATTTTTTTTTCTCAAAAAAAAAATAAATACTGCTCTGAGCCTCTAGGTGGCGCTATCCCACTTCTGACACCAAATGTGGCAGGCTGGCGAGTGGATAGAGGCCCAGAGACAGACTGCAGTTCAAAAAAAAATAACTATTTTATTATAAAATAAACAAAAATGAAAGGGCACAAGGGCCAAAACAAAGCAATTTAAACACAAAAAAGATAAAAAGCAAAACTTACAAAAATAACAATTTCCAGGCTGGGCAATGCCTTCACTGGATTCAAACTTTCTAAACAACCCCAAAAAAAAAACCAACCTGCTTCCTCAGCTCCCTCTCCCCAAATGAGAAGCAGAGGCCTCCTTTTATATCAGGTGGCTGGGCGCTGATTGATCGTTAATCAACCTAATCAACCTAATCAACCCCAGCCACCTGAACATAATAAACCCAGGCAGGCAGGGGAAATTAACCCCATCCCTGCCAATTTAAAGGGCAGAGCTTTGCTCTGCCACAAAAGCATACATCAAAATCTACTTCAGAATGGTTAAAGAAGAATAAAATCAAGGTTCTGGAATGGCCGAGTCAAAGTCCTGTACTAAATATGATTGAGACTCTTTGGTAAGGGTTGAAGGTGGCTATGCACAAGAGAAGTCCTCAGAATCTGAATGAACTGGAACAAATTGGAGTAGAAAAATTTTCAAAAGTCACTAAAGAATCATGCCAAAAGCTCATTGACAAATACCTTAATCATTTATTAAAACAAATTTAAATAAAAAAGTTCTGCAAATCCAATAATAACGATGATTTCCATGGAGTTGATGCATATATAAATTATAAAAGAACCAGTCGCCCATACTTATGAACTTTAACTCATAACCCAAAAACTCAAAAACGTTTTTTTTACGATATTAATTAAAAGAAGAACATCCACAGTGTCTAAGAGATACAAATGGCAAAATCAAAAACAACAAAAAAAAATAGCAAATATATTAAGCTATTACTTTTCACAAGTTTTTACAAAGGAGGATACGGCTAACATGCCCCACATGTCAACCTGTTCCTATCTAGTTTTAAATAACTTTAGCATAACCAATACAGAAGTGTTAAAGGGACTAGGAGCTCTTAAAATAAACAAATCCCCAGATGAAATCCTCCCAATAGTACTCAAAGAAATGAAAGAAGTTACTTACAAAAGGCTAACCAAGATCATGCAGCAGTCTCTTGACACAGGGGTGGTACCGACAGACTGGAGAATTGCAAACGTAATACCGATCCACAAAAAGGGAAACAAAACCGAACCAGGTAACTACAGACCAATAAGCCTGACTTCTATTATATGTAAACTATAATAAGATCCAAAATGGAAAATTATCTACAGTATATGGCAACAGTATCCTGGGAGACAGTCAACACGATTTTAGGAAAGGGTGATCATGTCTAACTAACCTGCTTGATTTTTTTAAGGATGCAACATTGATAAAGGATAATTGCAATGCATATGACATGGTTTATTTTGATTTCCAGAAAGCTTTTGACAAAGTCCTACATGAAAGATTAATTCTCAAAATGGAACGCAGTAGGGATTCAAGGAAATGCATGCTCGTGGATTAAGGAGTGGTTAACATGTAGAAAACAGAAAGTACTGATTAGAAGAGAAACATCAAAATGGAGCGAGGTAACCAGTGGAGTACAACGATCAGTATTCGGTAGTCTGTTATTCCTAATCTACATTAATGACTTCTGGTATAGTAAGCAAACTTGTTAAATTTGCAGATGATACAAAAATAGAAGGTGTGGCAAACACTGTTGCAGCAGCAAAAGTCATTCAAAATGATCTAGACAAGATTCAGAACTGGACAGACACATGGCAAATGACATTTAATAGAGAAAAGTGTTAGGTACTGCAAGCAAGCAATACAAATGTGCATTATAAATATCATATGGGAGATAGTGAAATTGAAGACGGAATCTATGAAAAAGATCTAGGAGTATATGTTGACTCAGAAATGTTTTCATCTAGACAATGTAGGAAAGCTATAAAAAAAGTCAACAAGATGCTGAGATATATAGTGAAAAGTGTTGAATTTAAATCAAGGGAAGTAATGTTAAAACTGTACAATGCATTAGTAAGACCTCATCTTGAATAACGTGTTCCATTCTGGTCACTTCGCAACAAAAAGGATATTGCTGCTATAGAAAGACCGCAAAGAAGAGCGACCAGAATTACTCTGGGTTTAAAAGGCATGTCATATGCAGACAGGCTAAAAGAATTTAATCTATTCAGCCTTCAAAATTTTTTAAGTACGTGGCGACCTGATTCAAGCTTTCAGAATTCTAAAAGGTATTGACAATGTCGACCAAGGGGACTTTTTCAACCTGAAAAGAAGAAACAAGGACCAGGGCCACAAATGGAGAGGGGACAAAGGGGCATTAAGAACAGAAAATAGGAGGCACTTTTTTAGAGAATTTTGAGGGTCTGGAACCAACTCCTCAGTAATGTTGTTGAAGTTGACACCCTGGGATCCTTCAAGAAGCTGCTTGATGCGATTCTGGGATCAATAAGCTACTAATAACCAAATGAGCAAGATGGGCTGAATGGCCTCCTCTCGTTTGTAAACTTTCTTATGTTTTTTTCGACTTGAATTCAAGTCGCACCCACAAATATGGACACAAAAAAAAAGATCCTGAATGCAAGTGACATTTAACTCTTAATGAAAAAAACAATAATTAAGGGTTTAATGACTTTTTAATTTCTAGGTGAAAGCAGGGAACACTGTAGTACTGCACATTAAAGCATCAGAGTTGGTCACCTGCTACATTACAAATGGAAATGGGAAAAGAAAATATATACAGAGTACAGTACTTTCAGTATTGAACGAGTCATTGCAGTTTATCGTAGCTGGGAAAGGGTAAATTACCTTAAAGTTTATTTCAGTCTGCTTTATTGTCCTCATTGGTATAATCTGGCCAACGTGTCACATTCACACACAAAATTAGTGCAAGACAGAAATGTGTAGTTCATTTTAGGTTTGAGTTAGGACTTGAAGTTTACACAAATGGGGTTCCAGTAGTTAAACCAGGCACAGACCATAATAAGAGTGAGTAAGTTAGAGAATCAGAGAGCGATGGAGAATCTGCCATTAAGCAGTACATACCTTAGTGTTCCTGTATTTTGTGCTCCTCCAAACAGAGAAAAAAAGATATGTAAATATTGTTCATTTTGAAGCTGGACCCATGCTGATCATTTCAACAAGTACAATACTGGTAGTATTATAGTATTACATAGCCTTTCGATTGAGTCTCCATCTTCTGACACATCTCAGATGCCGCAGTTTCTCTTTTCTTCAGCAAACAAAATTACTTTTCTTTTAGAAGCTGCAGTAAAAAAAATGTGAATGAAGTTCGCTGTGCAGCCATTTTAATATACAGGTACTGTGGCGAGAGTAATATCTGTAGCGGGCAGCACTGTGTACAGTTGGTCTTGTTCAAGCACACCAGAATAATGGACATGGGCAAATGTAAATTGGTACCCTTACTAAACTTGGCCATAAAAGTGCAACTTAAATTCAAGTAAATACGGGGTGTGTGTGTGTGTGTGTGTGTATATATATATATATATATATATATATATATATATATATAATTTGTATTAATATATATACACTCCCCACAATTAAATTTTAATATAATGAAGAGGAGGTTCCCTGTTTCACGATCTTTTTTTGGTGAACGATTGGTGAGTAATTAAGTAGATTATATATATAAATCATATATATTTTAAAGGTTTTTGTGATTTTTATTATGTTAAATTTTCTTCCTAGAGCTGGCGGGCAAGCTTTACTGGACAGACAGACAAAGGCAATGTAATTGTGGTGTTGCATTAATTTGAATACATTTGTTACTGTGTGTGACTGAGGGTTTGTGAATTAAAAGGATATGTGTATAATGGTAAAACTTTTTGTCCATCAATCACACAAATCTTTTTGTTCCAGTCATCGGGCGATATGTATGTGTGTGTAAAATTATATATCTAAATAGAATTATGAAGAAACATTGAACCTGGTCCTGTATTTATTTAAAGTAAACAAAAAAAGTGCCAAGGCTTTATTCAAAGTAAATAATTGGGCAAAATATTTGATTGGAGCAGTAAATATTTATTGAATACCATTTCAGAAATTGGGGTGTTATT
Source organism: Polyodon spathula (assembly GCF_017654505.1). Lineage (NCBI taxonomy): Eukaryota > Metazoa > Chordata > Actinopteri > Acipenseriformes > Polyodontidae > Polyodon > Polyodon spathula. The sequence goes on from NC_054534.1 coordinate 73,139,752, forward strand.
TCACATGCACGATAATTGAATAAAGGAAACTGGGCCGGCATGAACCAAAACAAAGTCTGTTTGTTGTAAACAGTTTTAAAATTCAACAGCTGGGAACAGAATACATTACTTCTGAATATAAATCTACTTAAGTTGCATTAGTTTCTCTTTAAGTATGTCCTCGTTGGCTCCTGAAAATTCGTCAATCTGTAACAGACAAAAATAGGCCTACATTACAAATAAATAACAAAGTAATTAAACAATAAACATATAGTACAATTTGGAGTATTTGGTGCCGTGATCATACAACAACCCTGGTATTTGGCAAAATGTAAAAAAAGTCAAACTTCAGGCCAGTTAAATAATTGTTATAAGAAACACCAAAATCGTGGGGGGCGGGGACAAAAAAATGAATTTTCTACCGTAGTTGTGAATTGTCAATTTTAATTAAGTGTTAAATAAAAGTTAGTAATGACTTTTGGAAAGTCTGGCCCGAACATGCACAAGGGTCCACATTTCTACCAGAATGTTCTTATGTGTTGAAATCGATGATTAACATGAGTTTAAGAGTGAAGGGGTATATGACACATTTGTAATCTTAAGTGCAGAAGTAACAGCATGACGCACCTTCTGGCCATTTTTGAAGAACTGGAATGTAGGCATGCTGCTGATTTTACACATTTCAGCAACGTCCTAGACAAGGAAATGGAGAATACACGATAAATACAAGATGACAAAATTCACCACAAGGATTTGTTATCCCCTCTACTGCAATAAGAATCCTATAGAACAGGAAAAAAAAAAAAGTGCATTGCTGGAGTTTTTGTAGTTATGAAATACAAGTTCTTTGCTTAAACATTTTAGCATGTTAAAAGTAAATGCTATGTAGAGGTAGTGCTTAAATAAGTAGCTTACCTGAGCATCATCCACATCAACCTTTAGAAACACCACATCCTTGTGATTTTCAGCAAGTTTCTGAATGAGAAGAAAATGGAGGAAATTATGAAGCTATAAGGAGAAATACTGCATGCTACAGTATACAAGAGGGTTATGTGGTCCAAAACCATTCGAAACACATCAGTCCAATGTGGAGTGTCCCTATGTTAAACTTACAAGTAGTGTTTGTTTTTTTTATTTTTATAATTGGTATGTTCTTAAAATACACTTTTAGTATGCAACACTACAGACCTTTCGTGCAAAGTCTAAGGTCAGTTTATAATTTGTTTAAGTTTAATCACATTTTCCAGACAGTGAACAAAGAAGTAAAAATAGAGTACATCTCAGTTTGGGATCTGTTTATTAATTTTGAATTATTTTTTAGTTTTTACAGTCATGCATTTTTTGCCTGTTCGTATACACAAGGGAACCTAGGCAAACTTAGATGTAGAATCACTATATCTTCAATTTCTGCGGTAGTATGTTAGAAATAATTACTTCAAGAAAAAACAGACTGAACCCCAACCTAAAGCTATTAAAAAGCAAGTAGCAGGGTTCTGAAAACTATAGCGTTATACGTCCCCATGTGTTGCTACAACTGTTTAAATAACATACCTGTCATTTCTCTTTTCACAGTTAACATCCTGACTACTTTTTACCCTTACAATTTTAAAGTCCGGTTTCAAAGTTCTTTTCAAAATGGCCGCTCTAGTGCACTGGGGTTTGAGATCTGTCCTCTAAATCACTGCAGGAAGAGCACAAACGCTCTGGCTTCACTGTTCTGTACCACGTCATGGATCGTTATTGCTGTGTTACCATTTCGACAATGTGGGCAATAATCCTTACACTATCAGTGCACTAGAGCAGACACTTTAAAGTTGTAAGTGTAAAATGTTGTCAGGATGTGAACAATGAAAAGAAAATTACAGGTACAATATTAAAAACGGTTGTAGCAAAACATGGGGACGTGTAGGCTATATTTTTGAGAACGCTGCTACTTACCCTTTAAGACCAACTCATTAAAACATACTTCAAAAACTGGAGAAATCATTTTGCATGGCCCACACCAGGTGGCTGTGAAATCTACAATGACAAGCATAGAACCAGCATCCTTCAGAGCTTCTTCAAACTCGGCCTGTTAAGAAAAATAAAATAAAACACATGGTTCAACGATCACCCCCCCCCACACACACTTCTATATTGGTGCTAGGATGAACATAGGATTTTCATGTTCGGATATTTGCTCAATTTAAATATTCGTTTTTCAAAAAGGCAATGACATCCTGAAATGCCTTGCTTAAACAGTACCCAACTTCCTGGAAATGTTGTGTAATGATTTTTATTTAGATTGCATATACTACATATTTTTTGTTGCAACTTTTATGTGGAATGTAATAAATGAGGAACCCTCCCCCTTCATTTTACAACCCAATTGCTATTTTAAAAAACAAACATTGGAGGTATTTATAGGCTTTTGATGCCATTTTTATTTTTTGACATTTTGACCACTTTTTTAAAACTTTTAAATTGCATTCCCTGCCTCAAGATGGCTTCCCATGTACCCGCATGGACCTCTCAGAACTACATTTCCCATCACATCATTGGGATATAATTTGCTAAATTTATGAAAAAGTACAAGAGATTCATCTCCATGTGTCCATATTCCAAACATGTCATCCACATATCTTATGTATTCTAATAGTTTCTTGTCTAGTTTACTCAGTAACATTTCCTCCCATTTGCCCATATATGTACTTGCAAAACGCAAACCTAATGTTGAGCCTATTGCTGTTCATCATTCTGTTTGTAACTTCTACTTCCAAATGTAAAATAACTTTAAAACTGCTGATCATATTTAATTATATCATTTCTTCCATCCATATCATGTTCTTATCTACTCCATTTTCCAGGGCCTCTTTACATCATTCTAAAGTGTCATGCCTGGAAACACTGGGGTACAGGGATTTTACATCCATGCAAAATAAAATGCTATTCTCTGGAAGTTTAACCTTTACATTATTAATCATTTTTAGAAAACGTCTTGTATCTTTAACATAGATAAACTAATCTGAATCGCTGTGCTCAAACTAACTGTACCCACATTCAGAGAGTATTTGGTAGCACATGGTCACATTTCTAGTCCTATGCCCTTCCTACGGGCCGCTAACTACGACAAAACACATTTTCATACAGTTGTAATATTGGTACGCTTGTCTGTGACTCGTCTCTTTGGTGAATATATATAATTCTACACAAAGCAGTACATACTAACATACATATTACATTTTACAGCCCTGTACCATATTTGCAACTACCGGCACTGTAATGTTACTGCTGTAATTATTCCTATTGCGAAGGCCTTTAGCCTTAGACCTTTAGCAACCCCCTACCATATAGTTATTACATCTAAAGGGTTCGGACGCGAAGAAGAAATAATATCATTAATTCAGATGGATGCAGGCAGATTACAATCTTTCAACGTTATTACTGCAGTTCACGCGTTGTACACATTGTTATCCTAATGTAGAATAATTACTGGTCCTGAACGTATTATTGATCCTAAGCAATAACACAAATAATCTTACATTAATTTATATTCCAGGCCGTGAACTGGAAAGAAGGATTTGGTAGCCGCATCATAACAAAATCAACCTGCTGTAAATTAATTAGCCAACAAAAGGGGGCAACTAACTATTTTTTTTTTTTTTTGCCATTAAAATCGCTGATGTCATTTCTTAACATTCTAAACTAGAGCAGTAATTGAATTTGGCGGCACTCGATTGCAAGTACTTCAAACCAAAAGCACACAGCAGTTATCTTACCTTGCTCTCGATGAAACGAACCATATTTAAAATGCGATAAGGTTACCCTTAAATTACAATAACTTAAAGCAGTCTGTGATACTGTCCCAACCTTGACTAACTTGCTTTTCCCTCCACCCACTTCCTACTCGATACAGAGATGTTTGCGCAGGCGGAGCTCCAGCTGTCTGGTAATAATGAGATGGCTATAACCGCAAACCAGAGCCCTGCTCTGCGGCGGCTTCAAGTGAGAGGACAGGCTCTGTGGGCGCGCAGCTTTCAAAACGTCATCACTGCCTACATTAGTTATATTAAGCAACAACTTATCAAACGAAAGCAACAACAAAGCAAAGCGTTATTTTTCAATTCCATCTTGTCTTTAACCTCACCCCGATTGTTGTTACATTATCAGTGCAAAATGATTACATTGAGGGGCAGAAATTTCGCTTACATTATCAGTTGAGTTATTACATTATTGGGTAATTATTACATTATATGAAACAAATACATCATTGAGGGTTATTACATTACTGGAGAGTATAATATTAATGGTTGCTGCAATACTAGTTCTGATGAATTCTTCATGATCAGCTAAATGTAATTCTACAAGAATCCCGAATGCGGTAAGCTGCTTGCAGCTGTTTAAAAGGTATTTTGCTTAACGCTGAAACAGCTGACCGTATTCGGGATGCGATATGCTGACGGCAGGGATTGTGGTTAATAAATTAAAAATGCACATTAAGCTCTTACAACTCTATAAAATACATGAATAAATAAATAATATAAGTTTTAGGTCAGAATAAAAAAATAAAAAATAAAAACACAGCAAACAAAGGCAGGAATTTATTAACGATATATTTTTCAATTTAAGAACACGATTAAAAAATTGACGCGATCATAAGCGTAACACGGACCCGACAGTTACGGGAATTATCATTTGCAGACGCTTCTTCATTTATTCAATTATGACGTGATAAGGGTGTACGCCTTCAGTGTCAATTGTCATGTGATAGGGGTGTAACGCTTACAGCGATGATGTGCGCGCAAGGTCTCTCACAGAGACGCAGCCACAGAGCACGTTTCCGTCCAGCAGTTACACACTTTTGATAATGAATCAGATACATGTGCCTTGGCTTCTGGTCAGACAGTAGTCATGTGACTAGGGGTGGGAGTGGAGTGTACCTACTGTGTAGGTCAGGGGTAATTGGTCCAATTAATCAGTTTAGTGTACAGTTAGAACCAGGGCCAGGTTTGAGTGGCCCTGGTGTAGGTTATAGAAGGTAACATGGTCATGATCATGACAAACAGAAATAAAAACTATATACATTAGTAACATTCCGTGGCTAAAAGTTAAAAGTAATTCATACTGAGTTTATGTATGGTGTTTTTTGTGACAACGTTAGAAGAACAAGATTATATTTGGAGAGAGATGTGGCATTTTGAGAGAAGGATATTTCATGCAAAAGGCTTGCAATCACAAAGATAATTAACTGTTACACCACACTATATCATCTGTAATACTGTTTGATTATCAAATCAATGAAATAGCTAGTATATAATACATGAAAATCAATAATATAATACTCTATCCTGATTGGTGAAAACAGGTCTGGGGTGTTGATGTAACAGAATACCACCATGGGTCGGCATTTATTTTCAAAAAGATGCAAATCACTGGAAGATATCCATACACCGCTACAATTTTCAGAAAAAAAACCAAAAAAACCAAAAACGGCAGCCATTTTATCGCACTAAATATAACTAACTAGGTTTATGTAAATGTTGACCTTTTGGGAAACTGAAGTGTAGGTGAGATTTTGAATCGGACATCATTGATAATTCAAGTAGTGAAAAAAAGCAAATTCAAATTAATTCAAACCTCCCTATTCTCCTTGAACTCTGCCAGAACTACACGTCTCCCATCCGCATTCTGAAAATGCAGTTTTAAACAAAATACTTTGCAACTTTCACCTTTAAAAAAAAAAAAAAAAATGGTGTGACTCGAAGTGCCTTTTGTGGTTAAATGGATGTTTTGTTGCCCCTCTGTATGTCTACTCCTTCAGTCACTTGCATCTCCTGCACAGGTGTGTGATCGGTGATGCAGACTATTTATAAAAGCATCTCGACAATTCCTGCTATACATTTCCCTCCATATAAATGCGTCCCGGTACGATGGTATCATCTCTTCTGCTGGGCCCTGCATTGTATTAAATGATTTAACACAGGCCCAGTAGTTTTCCACGTTGTCCAGCCATAAACTACAAAGTCAGTTTGATAAGTAACCAGTTATTCCATAATGCAAATAACGTCTTTCTAGCCACTGTGAAGCTAATATGGTATGACTACATCCTGTCACTTCCGTGGAAACAAGGACGATTTATAAAAAACAAAAAACAAAAAAAACAGCAATGTCACCTGGCACTGTCGCAGATCTTGCGAAGAAGGGTCTGCGTGACTAAAGGCAGGCTCATTTGTGCTGTGTCATGATGAATATGAGCAGTAATATTCAATGTTGCCAGATCCACCCTCCAAAAAAACCTCTAGATAAATGCAAGAAAACCTTTAGAATTGCCCCTAATAGCTCTAGGAAAAAGAATAATGTAGTATGAGTGCTCAAGTTCCTGTTTTTCTAATTGTAAACACAAACAATTAGGCTGGTGAAATGTTAAATATATACTGAATTTATTAAGACAATTCATGCAAGTAGCGCTGAAATCCAACTTTGAATAATATCAAAAGCACATCATATTAAGTCATATTACAGTAGATTCCACTTAATTGCATAGGTACCTACTGTAACAATTTTATGCAATTATCAGTAACATACAGTGTAATACATTTAATTGTTTGACTGATAACTGCATACAGTTGTGAAGTACATCTCTTTTGAAAATGTATGTTAAATAATGTATGTTAAATTCTGGTTAAATAAAAATGTATGTTCCTTATTCTGGTTAAATGCTTAAAACTATTAGGTAAATGGGATGTGCAATTCACAGGAATCTAATGCAAGTGCATTTTCATAAGAAATGTGCTTCTCTTTTTTTTTTTTAAGATAACAGGAATATGCAATTATCATGTATGCAATTCGTTGGACAGCACTGTACTTGTATGACTCAAACCTTAAGCCTACAGTAATATTAAATTGGTACACCATGGCTACATTGCAATAATAATAATAAATAAAAACTGTAAATGTAGTTTGTTCAAATTTTCCGGAATATTTATTCACTGACTGGCACAGCATTTAAACACTACTCTTAATTTCCTCTGTAACAAGTATTAAGCACTTGCTATATGTGTGCCTAGTGGCCCTACTGCGCATGGAGTGATCTTATACTGGGCAGTCAAAGTAAATCGAACACCTGGAGAAATTCTATAGAAATCCGTGGTCACAGCTGCCAGCTGGCATGATGTCACAGCGCCTCTACAATCTTAGTAGAGGAAGGACTTATACATTATGAATACATCTTACGGGAACAAAACGTTTTCAGACAGAAAAAAGAAACCTTTAGAAAATCCTCTAAAATTAAAAATGTACCTTTTAAAAAAACAAGCCTGTCCATTTCTTACCTCCAGATTGACCTGTGCAGAAACGTGAAACCTCTAGATCTGGAAGGGAAAGCCTCTGATCTGGCAACACTGGTAATATGTTACCTTAAAATGTAATGAACAAACCAAGAAGTACTGCACTTTGATAATTCCTATGGAGTCTGTCAATTTCAATGCTTAATGTTCAATTCAACATCTATAAATCAGTTTTTTTTTTTTTTTTTTAATTAATGCATTTTTTTAAGTTACTGTATGTGGAGCTATTTCTTTCTTAGATCAGTTTTAGGCATAAAGATATTAATAAAAATTACTTTTTTTGTTAATTAAAAAACTTTTTTTTTACCTGTTTTTTTTTTCTTCAAATTTAGTAGTTAACCCATTTTATAAGCACAATAAGGCACTTCAGTGTGTGTGATAAGCTTTAATATCACCACGCCTCAGGTGGTTGAAGCTCAACTTCACCTCGATAATATTCACACCTTGTGGAACTGAAAGATGAAAAAAGAGCAGTCACACAAGTGACTGAATCCCTTAGACAATGGGGTAAGAAACAGCATCCCCACTTTTCCAGGTAATTCCCCACAGTATTCGAACCAGTGTCTCCAATATCAATGAATCCGAATAACGTTCTGAATCCCACTCAGCATCATATTACTAAACTATAGAGATGATGGAGCCAAACTGGCAAGCAGATTTATTGCTTACAGAGTGAATCACCGACAGTGTGGTCTGTATCATTGCTTTGTAGACAATATCTCAGTGTGCTATTTCTTCATAGTGTAGACACCAACATGTCAGACTTTTTTGTCACATTTATAGATACATTTAGCATGCAGTATTTATATAAATTATATAGCTGCTAACAACTTCACTGCATTACATCAGCAAAACCGATGATTCTGTCCTGCTGGTTTGCTGCACTCAGAGATACTGTCAGATTGTCAAAGCTACTTATTCCATCATTCGACAATTATTTTCTGCAAGGACAAATCACTAAATAAAATACACTCTGACGTTTGTTTTGATTATTTTACTGGTATTTGACCTGTTCTAGGCCAATGCTGGCTTATCCTGCAGTCTAAAATAGCTTCATGAATATCAAACTTTATTCATAACACATATTCCTATTCATAAAACATTATTTAAATAACTTACGAGTTATAAGCTTTATGAACAGAGCCCATATTTGCTGGACAGTGCACCTGTTTTGAAATGAGTAACCAGGAAAATATTTGCATTAATAATCTTTTGGCATTAACCAAGTCAGTCTTGACTAAATACACCTCAGGCTGCCTTATGCTGGGTTTAACTGGAATTCTGATCTCCCAGAAGTAAGTAAATGAGAGATAATAGGGACTCATTATGGTTTCAAGACATATTATCATAATTACGTTTACAGAGTAGGTCTCCAAATACTCTTCAAAGCAGTCTCTTATTTAGGTTTATTTAGAAACAGTACGGTGACACATCCTTTACAAACAAAACAACAACCTCTAAGTAGCCTTTTGATATAAATTGTTAAGAGATGTATTTATATATATATATATATATATATATATATATATATATATATATATATATATTATATATATATATATATATATATATATGCAACAACGTATATGTGTTGAGTTATTGTTAACGTAGATAACAACAGGAAACATTTTTATTAATATTAAGTCACCAAAACAGACAACAATGAAACACAGAGTTTTGTAAATAAAGGTCCATTAAGTGAAAATTGTTGTTTGTGTGTACCAGTACTGTATATAAATGATATATACACATTAGTCCAATTAACTTAATTGAGAATAGCACTTATTTATTTGACTTTAAAAGCCCCATTATTAAACATGTGACAATTGTTTACACATATATAATACATATCATTTTTTAACAAAAACAATAAAAGTGATAACATAAGTACAGCAGCATATACTCCATACTGTAAATCTGAAAAACATACAGCTTTATTTTACAATAGAAAATATAAAAAATATTAAAACAGATATTTTGTGGTTTAAAATGATCATTTACTGTAATTATGTTCTGAGTGTTTGGCAGCAATCGTAGAAAATGATTCAGAAGAAAAGGTTGGTTATGGTTTTAAAAATGATACAATCCTGTTTTTCTTTTCCTGCAATGAAAATAGTACATGTAATGTTAGTATCATGAAAGGAAGAAATACATTAAACATGCATTAATTTCTTTGAATTGCATTACCAGATATTACCAGCTTTAAAATAGACTGTTGTTAGAACCCATAGAAAGGTTTACCATGGTAAATGCACAGCAAAGTGTAATACAGCATAGTGAAAGCATTGCAAAGTGTAATAAAACATGGTGAAAGCAAATCAATGTGTAATAAAGCATGGTGAAAGCATTGCAAAGTGTAATAAAGCATAGTGAAAGCATTGCAAAGTGTAATAAAGCATAGTGAAAGCATTGCAAAGTGTAATAAAACATGGTGAAAGCACATCAATGTGTAATAAAGCATTGCAAAGTGTAATAAAGCATGGTGAAAGTATTGCAAAGTGTAATAAAGCATGGTGAAAGCATTGCAAAGTGTAATAAAGCATGGTGAAAGCATTGCAAAGTGTAATAAAGCATAGTGAAAGCATTGCAAAGTGTAATAAAACATGGTGAAAGCACATCAATGTGTAATAAAGCATTGCAAAGTGTAATAAAGCATGGTGAAAGTATTGCAAAGTGTAATAAAACATGGTGAAAGCACATCAATGTGTAATAAAACATGGTGAAAGCATTGCAAAGTGTAATAAAGCACTGTGAAAGCATTGTAAAGTATATGTGAGGTTTGGTAAAACATTTTAATAAGCATGGCAAACCAGGGTAAACTATGCACAGTATAACCATAGGAAATGCATGGGAAAACTGCAACAATACCATGGTAAACTTTTCTGAGGGAAGTGTGAAAGTACAAGTTAATATAAAGGAAAAGCCAGAAATCCTAAATAATGTGTTCTGCAATAAAAACGAAAAGGATTTATCTGCTCAGAAGCTTTTAATTTTTTATTGTGTAAGGATTGGGAACTTCAAATATCCATTTTGACATCAATACCTGAAAATGAACAGGTATTGGCTATTTCAAATACTCCTTTTTGCCAATTGTACATGTAAATGCTCACAAATTGGGTACATCATATGCCTATTTTCCTACAACTCTTACTTACACAAGTTCACCCACTAACATGCTTGAGCCAGTACGTTTTTCTATCATTAAATCTTTAAAGTATGCTGTATGCACCACAGTTACACCAAGCAAGTGTTTAGAAAATGTCTACGATTAGCTTTCAAACAGTAGTAAATTACATTTTCAAGAATTTTTCACTATTTAGATTTAAATCAAGTTTTTATTTTGTGGCTTGATCAAGTAGTTGTCCAAAAGTTGCCTTGAGTTTCATGGGCTTTAAAGTTGATACATTTGTGTCAAGTATCTACTGTACCTGGAACAGTCGTGACCACTCCACCCTGGGAGACAGTGGCATCGATTTGGCCGTATGCATTTACCACCATTTAAACAAGGAGACTGACATACAGCTGAAAAGGAAACAGTGTTATATTGGATTGGGTACAACTATGGGTAATCAAATATTGGTTAATGCTGCTGGACAGCTATAGCCAAAAGTTTAGCATCCTCTAGAATTTTAGGATTGAGACATCATATATATATATATATATATATATATATATATATATATATATATATATATATATATATATATATGTGTGTGTGTGTGTGTGTGTGTGTGTGTGTGTGTGTGTGTGTGTGTGAACATAATTTAGATATTTTATTTAACTACATGTATTCAAATAAACTACTAAATTATATCACAAAAGCCTACTGGAAGCAATAGTAGTACAGTATTTCGTGTTAGTCACATTTTTCAATTTTTGTCAGTTTTTCGTGACGCATATGGAAAACTGCAAAGCGGTGAGTAATTCAATGTTAACATAACATAACCCTGTAGTGCCCTATCTTTCACAAATTGAAATAGCACAAAATAAAATTAAATGCAAATAAAAAATGAAATAAAACAATTAAAAAAATAATTATCAGGCAAACAGAATGACGTTTTTAAAATGGGAAGTTTATACAAAAACACTTAAAATAAGTATTTGCAATCATAGTTGTCAAGGCTCAGCCGTTACCATAGACATGGTCTGAAGGGAAACGGAAGCTCTGACGAGCACTTGCGCAGATGTATAATTTGGAGCGAGTCATTTGGGTATTCAAATTGTGATGGAAGAGAAGAGGCGTTTGTTTCTAAAATGCCTAAATCGCATAACAACGGTGAAAAAATAACGATGTGCAGATTTTGCACTGTCGGCTGGAATGAGAGTCGAAATACCATCGCTAAGCATTAGCTGTTTATTCCCTTTGGGGGAAAAATTTGTCATGTTTGCTTGTATTTTTTATTAGTATGCTAATTCTTTGCTTTATTTCAAGTGGTGCAAACTTTGCAGTGGAGCAAACACTGTTTTGGTTTTGAATGACTGAATCTGCTTAGTGTTTAAATACCAAGAAACCCCAAGCTTGCTGTATACTGATGTACTTGTATACCTCCCCAAGATTGAAATACAATTCATATCGTTTTTTATGAAGGGTAGATTATTATGATAGCCCCACAATAGTAGAGCAGTGTAAGTACACATTTCTTTTTTGATCTTGTTGTATTTTTATAGAGGGCATGGGCAGTATTTACTGTATATAGGTAGTTAATTAAAAACAGCGGGGGACTGTACGTTACCGTTAATGCCGCTAATGAGAAATTGTGGTCTCAAAATTATTTTTCTGTGCGAGTTCTGTTCATGTCAAAATGTTATAAAAAAAAATAAACAGAAAATGTTTAATAAAAAAATATGTATGTAGTTAAACCATAATGTATGCTATAATTGATATACATCTATTTGAGTTGTTTCCATGCATTATCATTGACCACTTAATCCTTTACAGGGTTGCAGTGAGCCAGACCCTAACCCAGCAGATACAGGACTACACCCTGGAAGGGACACCAGTCCATTGGAGGGCACACATACACAAAGGGCAATTTAGAGTGACCAGTCAAGCTGAACAGCATGTCTTTGGGAGGAACCCAGAGAAAACCTCACAAGCACATGCAACCTCCACACAAACAGACCCCTAGGCTGGAATTGAACCCAGGACAATGGCACTCTAATACAGCAGTGCTAACCACCACGCCACCATGCCGTCCTTGACTTATTTTATTAATGTGCATCTGTGATAAAATTAAATTTTTGAAAAATAAAACAAAAATTAAAAGTAACCACAGGGCTCTAAGTATGTGCTACAAAGATATGGTTTTATATGAGGACCTATGTGGTTAAATATCAGCATTATACAACTTAACAAGTACCACATGGAAGTAAATCTGTGTTATTTGGCAGTTCTGATTTATGTTTTTTTTTTTTTTTTTAATAGACATTTATCTCTACGTAAGAAAGCTATAGGGAAGGAAATGTCACCATGGAGATCAATCCTGGGCATGTTACTGTTATTTGTTATTTTTCTTCTTAACAATAATCTAATACAATTATAAAATGGTATTGGTAAAAAAAAGCACTCAGGCTGGCTGCCCAGGAGACCAAGCAGTATTGTTGGATCCCATTAGCCTCATCACTACACTTTTGTTTTGGGGCTCAGATACTCTTCTTGGAATTTTATCATTTTAAGAAGGTGCTATGAGTTTGGTGTGTTTTATTGCATAGTTTGACAAACATAATACACTTTATCGCATGTATTTCAAAATTGGGATTCTAGTTAAGTACCTGCATGGCAGCGTGTTCCTGTCCAACCCTCTGGGCATTCACATGCATATGGTGCGATACATTTGCCTCCGTTCAAACACGGAAGTATACAAATTGCTAAAAAGAACAACAACAAAGGTAAATCAACAAACATTACTGAACATATTCAGTAATCCACATAATATACTTTTTTTTTTAACCCGAATTGTTCAAATTCATAAGAACTGGACATAGCCTGTAGCATCTACTAAATAAAAATGGTATGTTTTATTAATGTGCAAATGTATTTTTATTGTTGTGTAATGACATTAAAACTTACGTTCTTCACAGAGATGGCCCATCCATCCTTCTATACATAAGCATGTGTTAGGCCTTTCGCATGTTCCACCATTTTGGCAGGGGAACCTGCAGACAGCTAGAAATAACAAAATACACATAGAATTATTTTGATGCAAATCATATACTTTGCATCAGGACTGTCAAGATCAACCTTGCCTTTTTTATTTGTTATTGTTTTTAAACATTTAAACTGTAATCATCAAACTTGGGCAGAAATGTGATGTAGAAAGCTATTGTTGCTGTTGAAGAAACTTAAATCCAAATGGTTAACAGTGGGACAAATTCACAAAGCAGTCATTCCAGTGCTGTCTAAATGAACTCTACAAGGTGTCAAAAGTGTTCCACAGGGATACTGGCCCATGTTGACTCCAATGCCTCCCACAGTTGTTTCAAGTTGGCTGGAGTTGGATCTCTACTCCGAATAGCTTGTTCCATCTCATCCCACAGATGCTCAATTGGATTGAGATCTGATGACTGGGCAGACCACTGCAGTAGGCTGAATTCACTGTCATGTTCGTGGAACCATTTCTGGACAATCCTAGCCTTGTAGCATGGGGCATTAATCTGCTGAAAAAATCCATTAGCAGATGGATACACTGCTGCCATGAAGGGGTGCACCTGTTTGGCAATGATGTTCAGATATCCTGTGGCATTCAAACGTTGCTTTACTTTTATCAAAGGGCCCAATGTGTGCCATGAAAACACATCCCACACCATCACACCACCACCACCAGCCTGCAATGTTGATACGCAGCATGATGGATGTACTCATGTGGTTTTCTCCATACCCTAGTCCTCCCATCAGCGTGAAACAGCAGGAACCGAGATTCATCAGACCGGGCAATGTTTTTCCAATCCTCCAGTGTCCAGTGTTTCCATTCCTTAGCCCACTGCAACCGCAGTTTCTTGTGTTTTGCTGAAAGAAGTGGAACTCTGTTAGGTCATCGGCTGCCATGCCCCATTTGTGTCAAGGTACGACGAGTTGGGCATTCTGTTATTGGTCTTTCGGCACTAATGTTTTACTGGACCCGTCTGTTGCTCTGCACAATTCGTGTCAGCCTCCTTTGGCCTCTTTCATCAATGAGCAGTTTTCGATCAGTCACCTGCCGTTGGCTGGATGTTCTTTGGGTGGTGGACCATCCTTGATACACACGGGAAACTGTGCTGTTCAGGGATCAGTGCCACAAATGGGAAAACCATTAAAACAAAGACAAAATACATAGATATCAAGGACATATTTTTATTTACCTATTTAAACAAAAGATGCTGTAAAGTAAGAATGCTTTCAAAAATAGACATGTTAATAGATTATATTTATCAATTAACAAAATGCAAAAATGAGTGAACAGAAGAAAAATCTACATCAAATCAATATTTGGTGTGACCACCCTTTGCCTTCAAAACAGCATCAATTCTTCTAGGTACACTTGCACAAAGTCAGGGATTTTGTAGGCATATAGTCAGGTGTATGATTAAACAATTATACCAAACAGGTGCTAATGATCATCAATTCAATATGTAGGTTGAAACACATTCTGCACGATTAAATTGTAAAGAAATGACTGCAATCAACTCTTTAGTTTTTTAATTGGCCTATATCTATCTATCTATCTATCTATCTATCTATCTATCATAAGCCGATCTATCGATCTATCTATCTATCTATCTCATATACGTACTGTGGCAAAATTTTAGGCAGGGGTGGAAAAATGCTGTAAAGTAAGAATGCTTTCAAAAATAGACATGTTAATAGATTATATTTATCCATTAACAAAATGCAAAGTGAGTGAACAAAAGAAAATGGGAAAATCAAATCCATATTTGGTGTGACCACCCTTTGCCGTCAAAACAGCATCAATTCTTCTAGGTACACTTGCACAAAGTCAGGGATGTTGTTGTCATATTTCAATAACTGAAACAGAACTGAAACAGAAACAACAGCTGTGTAGGAGGAATAAAACTGGGTGAGGAACAGCCAAACTCAGCTAACAAGGTGAGGTTGCTGAAGACAGTTTACTGTCAAAAGTTATACACCATGGCAAGACTGAGTACAGCAACAAGACACAAGGTAGTTATATTGCATCAGCAAGGTCTCTCCCAGGCAGAAATTTCAAGGCAGACAGGGGTTTCCAGATGTGCTGTCCAAGCTCTTTTGAAGAAGCAAAAAGAAACAGGCAAAGTTGAGGACCGTAGACACAATGGTTGGCCAAGGAAACTTACAGATTACATCATGCTTACTTCCCTTCATAATCGGAAGATGTCCAGCAGTGCCATCAGCTCAGAATTGGCAGAAAACAGTGGGACCCTGGTACACCCATCTACTGTCCGGAGAAGTCTGGGCAGGAGTGGAAGACTTGCGGCCAAAAAGTCATAACTTCGACGTGGAAACAAGGCCAAGCAACTCAACTATGCACGAAAACACAGGAACTGGGGTGCAGAAAAATGGCAGTAGGTGCTCTGGACTCATGAGTCAAAATCTGAAATATCTGGCTGAAGCAGAAGGCAGTTTGTTCACTGAAGGGCTGGAAAGCGGTACACGAATGAGTGTCTGCAGGCAACAGTGAAGCATGGTGGAGGTTCCTTGCAAGTTTGGGGCTGCATTTCTGCAAATGGAGTTGGGGATTTGGTCAGAATTAATGGTCTCCTCAATTCTGAGAAGTACAGGCAGATACTTATCCATCATGCAATACTATCAGGGAGGCATCTGGTTGGCCCCAAATTTATTCTGCAGCATGACAACGACCCCAAACATACAGTGAAAGTCATTAAGAACTATCTTCAGAGTAAAGAAGAACAAGGAGTCCTGGAAGTGATGGCATGGCCCCCACAGAGCCCTGATCTCAACATCATCGAGTGTGTCTGGGATTACATGAAGAGAGAGAAGCAACTGAGGCTGCCTAAATCCACAGAACTGTGGTTAGTTCTCCAAGATGTTTGGGCCAACCTACCTGCCGAGTTCCTTCAAAAACTGTGTGCAAGTGTACCTAGAAGAATTGATGCTGCTTTGAAGGCAAAGAGTGGTCACACCAAATATTGATTTGATGTAGATTTTTCTTCTGTTCACTCACTTTGCATTTAGTTAATTGATAAATATAATCTATTAACATGTCTATTTTTGAAAGCATTCTTACTTAACAGCATTTTTTCACATCTGCCTAAAACTTTTGCACAGTACTGTATATATACAGTGTCTTGCAAAAGTATTCAGACCCCTGACCAATTCTCTCATATTACTGAATTACAAATGGTATATTGAAATTTCGTTCTGTTTGATATTTTTTTTTAAAACACTTAAACTCAAAATCAATTATTGTAAGGTGACATTGGTTTTATGTTGGGAAATATTTTTAAGAAAAATAAAAAACTGAAATATCTTGCTTGCATAAGTATTCGACCCCCACGCATTAATATTTGGTAGAGCCACCTTTCGCTGCAATAACAGCTTTAAGTCTTTTGGGGTAAGTATGTACCAGCTTTTCACATAGTGTTGGAATGATTTTGGCCCATTCTTCTTGGTAGATTTGCTCCAGGTTGTTCAGGTTGGTTGGACGACGCTTGCGGACCACAATTTTCAAATAGTGCCACAGATTCTCAATGGGATTGAGATCAGGACTTTGACTGGGCCACTGTAGGACATTCACCTTTTTGTTCTTGAGCCACTCCAATGTTGCTTTGGCCTTGTGCTTGGGATCATTGTCCTGCTGAAAGGTGAATTTCCTCCTAAGCTTCAGTTTTTTAGTGGACTGAAGCAGATTCTCTTGCAGTATTTTCCTGTATTTTGCTCCATCCATTCTTCCTTCAATTGTAACAAGATGCCCAGTCCCTGCTGATGAAAATCATCCCCACAGCATGATGCTGCCACCACCGTACTTCACTGTAGGGATGGTGTGTCTTGAGGCATGGGCAGTGTTAAGTTTGCGCCACACATAGTGCTTTGAGTTTTGGCCAAAAAGCTCTATCTTGGTCTCATCTGACCACAAAACCTTTTCCCACATCGCAGCTGGGTCACTCTCATGCTTTCTGGCAAACTCCAGATGCTCTTTAAGATGGTACTTTTTGAGTAACGGCTTCTTTCTTGCCACCCTCCCATACAGGCCAGTGTTATGCAGAGCTCTTGATATGGTTGACTGGTGCACCATTACTCCACTCCCAGCCACTGAACTCTGTAGCTCCTTCAAAGTGATTGCTGGCCTCTGTGGCTTCTCTCACAAGTCTCCTTCTTGTTTGAGCGCTGAGTTTTGAGGGAATGCCTTTTCTTGACAGTACCTGGGTGGTGTGATGCAGCTTCCACTTCCTGATTATTGATCCAACTGTGCTCACTGGGATATCCAAACACTTGGATATTATTTTGTACCCTTTCCCTAATCTATGCATTTGTATTACTTTATCTCTAACTTCTGTAGAATGCTCTTTGGTCTTCATTTTCCTTCAGATTCACAGCCTTACCAATGATCCTTCAACAGTGGGGTTTTTATCCAGAAAAACAGCAACTTTAATGTTCACAGGTGGAGGCCAATGGTAAGGTAATTGTGTCCTCGTTCACAGGTGGAGCTTCCATAGCCAGGGGTTGAATACTTAGCAAGCAAGATATTTCAGTTTTTTTATTTTTCTTAAAAATATTTCCCAACATAAAACCAATGTCACCTTACAATAATTTTTCAGTGTTTTAAAATAAAATATCAAACAGAACGAAATTTCAATGTACCATTTGTAATTCGGTAATATGAGAGAATTGGTCAGGGGTCTGAATACTGTATATATATATATATATATATATATATATATATATATATATATATATATATATATATATATATATATATATATATATATACACTGAGTGTGCAAAACATTAGGAACACCTTCCTAATATTGAGTTGCACCCGCTTTTGCTATCAAAACAGCTTCAATTCGTTGAGGCATGGACTCTACAAGGTGTCAAAAGCGTTCCACAGGGATGTTGGCCCATGTTGACTCCAATGCTTCCCACAGTTGTGTCAAGTTGGCTGGTAGTGGATCTCTACTCCGAATAGCTTGTTCCATCTCATCGCACAGATTTCAGTTGGATTGAGATCTGGTGACTGGGCAGGCCACTGCAGTAAGCTAAATTCACTGTCATGTTCGTGGAACCATTTCTGGACAATCCTAGCCTGTGGCATGGGGCATTATCCTGCTGAAAAAGTCCACTAGCAGTTGGATACATTGCTGCCATGAAGGCATGCACCTGATTGGAAATGAAGTTCAGACATCCTGTGGCATTCAAACGTTCCTCCAGTTTTATCAAGGGGCCCAATGTGTGCCATGAAAACACATCCCACACCATCACACCACCACCACCACCACCACCACCAGCCTGCAATGTTGATACGCGGCATGATGGATGTACTCATGTGGTTTTCTCCATACCCTAGTCCTCCCATCAGCGTGAAACAGCAGGAACCGAGATTCATCAGACCAGGCAATGTTTTCCAATCCTCCAGTGTACAGTGTTTTCGTTCCTTAGCCCACTGCAACCTCAGTTTCTTGTGTTTTGCTGAAAGAAGTGGAACTCTGTTAGATCATCGGCTGCCATGCCCCATTTGTGTCCAGGTACGACGAGTTGTGCATTCTTTTATGGGTCTTTCGGCACCAATGTTGTACTGGACCCTGTCTGTTGCTCTGCACAATTTGTGCCAGCCTCCTTTGGCCTCTTTCATCAATGAGCCATTTTCGACCACTGACCTGCCATTGGCTGGGTGTCCTCTGGGTGACGGACCATCCTTGATACACATGGGAAACTGTTGGGTGTGAAAAACCGAGCAGCGATGCAGTTCTTGACACACTGAAACCGACGAGCCTGGCACCTATTACCATACCCCATTCAAAGGCACGTAAATCTTTTGTCTTGACCGTTTACCTTCTGAACGGCACACATGCACAATCCATGTCTCAATTGTGTCAAAGCTTTAAAATCCTTCTTTAACCTGTCTCCCCTTCATCTACACTGATTGAAGTGGATTTAACAGGTTACATCAATAAGGGATCATAGCTTTCATCTGGATTCACCTTGTCAGTCTATTTCATGGAAAGAGCAGGTGTTCCTAATGTTTTGTACACTCAGTGTATACACACACACACACACACATATACATATGTCCTATGTATTTAATGCAGAATAAGGTCCATAGTATTTCTATCAAATGTATGGTGCCGCGAACCAACCTAATAAACAAAATGATTTCACAGACTTGACTAAGCTTTTGCCAAGCATCATCATGCTTTTACAAAGCCTATACCATGCTTATACCATGCTCCCCAATGCTTCCACATGCTTGGCTGTGCAACCTGACCTGGTGTACCCCAGTTTATAAGCTAGGAATTGTGTACACTGAGACCACAGTTTGGACCTGAACAAGGTAGTTCTCTGTACCTTTGCATGCGGGTGGTGGGGTCCATGTCCCATTTTCAAGGCAAACACTTCTACTGGATCCCTCCAGCATGTAGCCACCATAACAGGAGTAAGTCACCATGTCTCCATATTGAAAAACTGCACCCCTCGCTAAAGCGCTGGGAACATATATGGGCGTACCACAGGAAATTCCTATACAATAGATAAACATTGCATTATATTGATATGTATTTACTAAACTATGTATGAGAACCAGACCCTTTCCGTGATTGGTTGAGGAGGATCAGTACAGTAAATTATTAAAAACGCTATTCAATCCTTCATCAATGTGCACTACAATGGTTTTACTATCTTTCTCGCTATTAGTCATTCATTATCCCTTATCCACTCTGTGATGTGTAAACATTTCAAAATGTTCTGATTTTATTACATTGATACCTGCGCAGGCAAGCCAAACCTTTAACACTATAACCATGCATCGTATACATAAAATGCACTACAGGATTAGTTAGAACAATCTACCAGGCAAATCTTTAAAAAGCAAAACTACCAGAATTGACTTGTATTTTGTATTTTTTGTGTTAAAAAAACAAGACATTCTGTAAAATTCAGTAAAAACTCACTAATTTACAATATTTTGTTCTGTAAATTTACAGGCATTTTGTCCATTTTTTCACAGCACAGTGAGTCTAGTAACACGTGATGGTGTAACGAACTGTAAATACATAAATGAATGTCACAAACTTGCAGTATTAGTACATAAAAGCAGCAAATGAAACATACTGTCCATTACAAGCAATATGCATTATGTTAAACTGTGCAGTATTACAACATTACAGGACACTTGTGTTGTATAGGAAAAAGAACATAAAGCTAGGTATATATTAGAATGCAATCATTCTTCCAGATACACTTGAAAGCAATTGGATCAGAAGTAGGACCTTAAGGATGTACCTAGTGGGGTTAGAAACTCACACCAATCCTACATCTGATCCTGGGTTTCACAACTATCTTGTTTATCTATATAATTGCAATCACCAGGTTCCTGGGATTTAACATCCCCCTGTTAAATCTGCTCTGAGTTCACGTCCCACAGCAAGAATAAGTCTTTAGGTTTATTATTCATGCAGCTAAAGGGGGATTTCTGTGATGACTCACACTCCTGGCTTGGGATCATTGAAATAATATACAATATACTCTCTCGAATCTAAATCACTTGGGACTGGAACCTGATCAGATTACTGACTTGTCTAGGGTACCGACCGTGATCTCTACCATACTAAAAATTGCTTGCCTAGTCTCTGTTTAATGCTTTTGATAGCTACATTTCATTAAAACTAAGTAATTAATTCATGTGCTTACACACTTTACTATGAAGCAGATGCAGTTTTTTTTTTTCCTGCAAACTTCTGGTCTTGTTGTAAATTCTAAAGTCTAAATTAAGAACATATCTAGTACTGCTGTGCATGCACATGCAATCTAAAAACTCTGATCTTCCTAATGTATACCTTGGCAACACTTCATAACATTTACAGGAAAGCATGCAATGTTCTGGATATGGGCTCGGAAAGTCAAACACATAGCAAAGTGTAACAAAGCACAGTGAAAGAAAGTAGGGTAAAACATTGGCATGGTAGAGCAAAAAAGTGTAATTAAAAAAAACAAAAAAACAGTAACGTATGGTAAACTAGAAATATAGGTGCTTCTGTGACAAAAATCATGAGGTAATATTGTATGTAGATTGGCATCTCTAAAAGAATGGCTTGAAAAGTAAAAGACAGTGGTTGTAAAGTGTATTTGAGTATAGACAATATGAAGCAAGCATCGTAAATAGCTGGGGGGGGGGGATCAAATGTGGAAACAAAACAATAATAATACAGCAGGATTTGGCAGTGAAATGGTTAATTCTTAATGGTTAATTCTTAATTCAGTAAAGGAAAGTAACTGAGAATCATAGAATACAACTGTATACCAAATATGGAGACAATATCTTGAAGTGTGCTGTGTCTAAAATGCAGAAACCTTAAAAAGTATTTAATATTGCAGCCATGTTGGGTAGGGGGTCAGAGTCAAGGTCAACACACATTTAGCAGCATGCAGTCTTTATATAATACTGTAAATAACACATCACTACCTCAAATAGTCTAGATATGAAAGCAATCTCTCAAAGTGTTACATCTTTGTTCTCCGTAAACCAAAAAACTCACATGACTACAATACATAGTATAAGCACGAGCAAAGCATGGGAAAGTGCAAAAGAAATAAAGCAGATTTACCATGGTAGATTTTTGTAAGGGTTACTTTTATAAAAGGCAGACAAGTATAATGCTCTATTCAGTAATTAATTTACCTAAAACAATATTTCACTGTCTTTTTTCTAACATCATACAAATAAAAATATCAACACAGTTCATTTAAAAAAAAAATTACATTATTTTACTTTACGATTGATTGTTCCTATCATGTATCAGCTAAAACCACAAAGCTGTTCAAAAGGAACAGAAAGACGGTATGAGCAGGGAGAGATAAATATCCTCTATCTATGTGAAAACTAATGAATCATAATACATGTGGTAAACTCGACCGGAAAGGGGTAAAAAGCAGGTTCAGTGCTTTCACGGATTTACATACTTTCACATTTGACGGCAGCTGATGTCCAAGTCTGGTCAGTCTTACAGACAATTGTGGCAGTGCCATGGAGCCGGTATCCCATTGGGCAGCTGACAGACACTGTTTGGCCAACAAAGAAGACATCCTCTGAAAGGGTAACTTTTTCAGAGAGGCCTGAAGGTGCTGGGCAGGGTTTTGCTGTGGAATCATTTATTTGTCGTCACTTCATTTGCAAAGGTTGTAATTACATATTTTAAGACCACATAGCTTATTCATAATACAACAGCTTTTGCTCTTACTGCTTTTCATATACTGGTATAGAACATGTCAACTGAGAGAAAGGAATAGTATCTGGAATGGTTTGTAAACATGAAGCAAAATGCATATGTGAAAAAGATCTGTCATTTATCTGTCAAGAGGTTAAAACGACATGGCATTGCAAGAGTTCTTTTTTTACTGAACAACATGTGCAATAGAACTTTACTGATAGAATTCTCTGAATGAGCCACCATGGCTGTGCTGTCACAATCACCCGTCTGCCTTAGTGATTATTACTAGTTGCTTCTTAACAAGCTGGTGTTTGATAATGTGTGGGTAGGAGGTCAGAGTTAAGTTCAACACACACTTAGCAGCATGCAGTCTTTATATAATACTGTAAATAACACATCACTACCTCAAATAGTCAATATCTCAGTGTTAGGTCTTTGCCAGCCAAAAATCAAAAAAATCACATGACCAAAATACATAGTATAAGCAAGAATAAGGCATTGAAAAGTGCAAAATCATAAAACATGGTAGATTTTTGTAAGGGTTACTTTAATAAAGGCAGACAAGTATAATGCTCTATTCAGCCATATACTGGTTCAAGATGGAAATGTTAAAAACAATAGATGCAAAACTATGAACAATCTTAGCATATTGTAATGATTTTCTCATATGTTGCATTGTTTATTAATCACACTAAATATATGAAATTACAATAACATTATATACTACAGAATCCATAGTACTGGGGGAAAAAAAACAAAAAACAAAAACATAGTATACAATCAATATTACATGTATGTGACATAGTTTCCTCTAGTGTTTGCATGCTGAGATTCCACTTTAGGAAAGTTTAAAAAACTCACCTTTACATGTTGGGGTTGGAGAACTCCATGTCCCGTGATCTGTGCACACTGCTATAGGCTCTCCTAGGAGTTTATAGCCCTCATCACACTGAAACTCCACTCTGCTGCCTACAGTCAGGTTGTTATATTCAGCCAGCCCGTTCACCAGCAAGCCTGGGCTTTCACATATGACCCCTGAGTATTGACAATCATGATAGG
Organism: Polyodon spathula; assembly: GCF_017654505.1. Classification (NCBI taxonomy): domain Eukaryota; kingdom Metazoa; phylum Chordata; class Actinopteri; order Acipenseriformes; family Polyodontidae; genus Polyodon; species Polyodon spathula. Next base: position 73,163,472 of record NC_054534.1, read on the forward strand.
TTATTAATAACAGCAAAAATAGATTTCTCTTTAGTAAAAATTTGCATATTGCAGTGAGCATTTCATGTGACCATGGTCAGGTTTGGTTAATACTAAGACCAAGGGGAAACATGAGGAAGCTTTAGGAATTGTGTGGCTTTCATTTTTTAGTCAAGGCAGCTTCATTTCAGTTTCTAGCTTCCAGAGTGTACAACTGCAGAGTGGAAGCTCTTTCAAAACTGGCCAGGATTATCTGAATAGTTTACAGGCTACAAAACTCCAAAGAAATCAAATAGTTTCCTGTGCTTAGTTTTAGATTTCCTGCCCCCAAATACATATGGTATTACACTTTACACTTTGTTGTAAACACTTTGCGATAAGGGGTTTAACAATTTCACTTATTGGTAAATCACACCTGTGCGTTTGTTTTTATTATGTTGTACTTTCTTATAAAAATTTGCCATAATAAAACCATATAGTAAAGCTGTAATAAAGCACATAGTAAAGATATATGATACAGCATATAAAATATATATATATATATATTATATATATATATATATATATATATATATATATATATATATATATAAGATATATATTATATATATTATATATATATACGGCAAAGGCAAACCAAGATAAACTATGGTAAAGGCAAAGTATAACGGTGGGAAAACTGCAAAATGACTATATAACTTTACTGTGGTAAACTGTTATAAGGGATGTGACTGTAATCCCTGTCTGAATACATTCTTTTGTTGTACAGTACTATAGCAAATGTTTATGTGAATTTCAATGTAAATTACATGGAAAGTGCAGATCATTCAACTATAGGAAGTTCTAATACTGAGAGGATCAGGTAATCTGGAAAACTTACAACTTTTAAAAACGGCTAAAACAAACATTACTGTTCTGGGCATTACGAAAGGGGAAGGTTAGGAAAGTCCAAGAATGGCCTGATTTATCAGGCATGGGCTATCACTGTATAATAATTAAACCTGCAGTTATGGGTAACTTGTAAAGCTGAAACTGAAAGTAACCAGAACAGTAGTACAGTACCTTCGCACACTGGGGTTGGTGTGCTCCAGGAACCATTAGCCTGACAGGTAATGTTCTGAGGGCCAGCTAGATGGAAACCAGAACTGCACACAAAGCTAATATTGTTTCTGTAGGTATCACCGGTTGCCAAGGCCACTGCATTCTCAACAGAGGGAGGAGTCCCACAAGATTTCTCTGAAACAAAAACAGTAGAAATTATCACCTTTACATTTTAGTCTTTGACATACTCTATATAACCAAGAAAAGGTTTTCAACTGAGAACTAAGTAACTTGCAAAAATACACCCCTAATCTCATCGTAACTAGTTAAATAGTTTCAGTGTCTTATAATAGGGCTCCTGTTTTTCAGTTTTTATTAATTTCATTTTTCTGTGCTTATTTGTGGTTATTTTCGAGTTTATGTAAATCTTTTTTTTTTTTTTTTTTTTTCTGGGCTTTTGCTTTTTATATACTGTATGAAATTATTGTTTTCGGTTACTTTCCAAAATGCTTGGCCGTTTTTTTGTCAAAATATGTATAGTTGTAACAGTACTTGCACACTTAAGTTGTACCTTCTTTCCTTTGCTTTCTTCCACAATGAAATCATTTTGATTAGGACACGTTCTTCTGGGGTTTTTGTGTGTAGGCATTTTTTTACATTTCACCATAATTTTCAATTCTGTTTTAAATACTCTGTATCTTAACTGTAATACAGCTTTACATCCCGCTAACAAGCCTCCATTCCTGATTGTAATCTCGTTTGGAGTAGAGTGTGTAGAAATGTTTTGCCATTCTGTAGGGTGGATTTAAAGCAGGTTCCCAACACTGGTCCTAGAGTCTGCTGGTTTTCATTTCAACTGAGCTCTTAATTGCTTAACTAGACCCTTAATTGAACTGATCATTTGCTTAATTAGAATTTGTAATTGCTTTCAGCTCTTAAACAGTAGCAGAGTTCAAGTTACTTATAAAATGTCAGAGCTAACCAGAGCTCTGCAACTGTTAAGAGCTGAAAACAATTAAAAAGGTCTAATTCAGCTAATTATCAATTCAATTAAGGGTCTAGTTAAGTAACTGAGAGCTCAGTTGGAATGGAAACAAGTAGACACAGGGGGACTCCAGGACAGGTTTGGGAACCACTGGTTTAAAGTATTCAGAATGAATCAATGATAGATGCAAGCCAGGAAGGAGGACCATTTTCCAGCTGCACTGGGAAAGGTCTTTTTTTTTTTTAATGGGACAAGGGTGGTCAATGTGAATTTAGTATCCATTTCCACTGTTCCACCTTTCATTTTCTTTGTATCGGGGGTGTTTTTATGATTTTATCAGTTAAAACAGAAATTCAGAAGCCCTATTTATGATACAATACTCAAAACTGGGACTGGATTAGACTATTTAGTAAAGAGAAGTTTCTAGACCTATGGAGATATCTGCACTGTTGAAAGAGTTAATAGCAATACCAGGGATGGAAATAAGACCCATTTCATAGCAATTTGATCAATTTCTGGTTTTACTGTAAGCGTAATCAGACACACCTGAGCTTGTTACCCACAGTATACATTGAGACTGATCAAGCTTGTATCAAAACCTGGAATACTGCTATGCAATCAGAGTCTTATTTCCATCCCTGAATACGCTTAATGGTTTCTTGGTACAGCACGGTGGTGTAATGAGTGATGTTAAAAATATTTTAACCATTATCCAGACACACACACACAAATTATAACTCTCCCAGAAAGCAGCGACATCGACCTTGTTACATGTTAGATCCTCCGCGTTACTTACGCACACACTGTGGGGCTGCTGGACTCCACTGTTTATTAGCCTTGCAAGTGCTTCTGCTGTGTCCCTGGAGCTCAAATCCGGGGTTGCAGCTATACACAGCCTCACCCCCCAGCATGTAGTCATTCCCCTGAACTGAGCCGTGCTCTACTGATGCAGGCTTCCCACAAGATACTTCTACAAAAGATAGAGTACATGAGATCATTACAGTAACAACACTCCATTCCTTGCAAAACCTTGTATTTAAAAGTGCTTATTCTTAGAGGAAGTTGATAAAACAAAATCTGTTTCATTGATTCCAACATACTGTACAAATCCTGGTAGCAAAAGGCTGCATGCAAATTAATATTATACACAAAAAAATCTTAATATCCCTGCTGAAAATTCCAGCCATGACTAACACACACCAGAGCCAGTAATGCTGGTTTTGAGCTGGATCTGCTGATTAATAAAAACACCAAACAATGATGTGTGTGCTAGTTCCAATGCTCAGTTTTATTTGTTCATGTATTTTTTTAAATTAAAATCAAACGTTTCTGCAAGTATGACAAGTTTAGTAAAAATCCACTTATGTCTTCAATAATAAGAGCTTATTCTTAATCTATTAATCTATAACAGGTATTCAAATTCATGTGTGTTAGATCTATTCGTAAACATAAGAATAGCTGCATTTGGGACAGCTGTGGTGAGCGTTTCTCCACCATTTATTGTAATTTAAGTATTCATAATACTTGTTGAAGCAGTTAATAATAACTGCTTTGAAACCGGACAGATCTGTTGGCTTTAGTACTGTGTTTTTTTTGTATTACTACAGTCTCATGGTCTTGAAATTCAATACCTACTTGCACAAACAGGTTGCTTTCCACTCCACACTTTGTTTGCTTGGCAGATTCGTTCAGCATCACCCTGGAAAAAAATAAAAAATATTGTTACATAGTATGGAATTGTAACAGGCAGTGCGGTGAGATGCACTGCCATCAAGGATCCTGTCCCGTATTGGTAAGATGAGAAAAGTAAAAAGCTCCACACCCATGAATGCAGACGAGCCTGGCTTTTTTGCATAGTGTTTCAGATGCTCGTTTGCAGTGCGCAGGGCTGTCAATTTAAGCCTATTCTTGACTCTGTTTAAAAACAGAACTGCAGCTTAATTTGGTAACCATATACTCTTTCAAACAATGCTGATTCCCTGTTTATAAAGTTTTTTTTTTTTTTTTTTTTTTTTTTTTAATGCACTGAGCAATACATCGGCTTGTGCTGCACATGCCTTTACTGTAAAACAGTACCTGTATTTCATAACCTGCATGGCACATGTAGAGCACGTTGTCCATAAAATGGTATCTGGTTCCAATCACGATGCCATTCTGTGGTGGACTGGGCTTCTCACAGGACACAGGGACACAAGAATCAGAAGAAAACAAAGGGGTCCAGGTGCCATTGGGCTAGAATAAATCATAACAAGTTGAATTAGCAAAAGATCATATTTTTCAGTACAGTAATCAGGAGGACTTAAGACCAATAGGAAGTTTCATGCCCACTGTGAACCAAAAGCTTTGTTTCAGCTTCTGAGCCAAAGCAACAGATGTTATCAAGCTACTGAACCCAGGAGTCACTGAACCATGATCCCCTTTTTATTTTCTTAACCATCTCGCTGGAGTACAAAGGTAATTGCATATATATATATATATATATATATATATATATATATATATATATATATATATATATATATAAAGTCTACACCCCCTTTCAAAATTTTCACCTTTTGTTGCCTTATAGCCTGGAATTAAAATGCATTAAAATAGTTTTTTTCATGTATCTACACAACCTATCCCACAACTTCTAAGTGAACAAAATATTCTAAAATTTTGTATAAAATTAATTAAAATTAACAACTGAAATAGCTTGGTTGGTAATAGCAATCCTAAATTAGCTCAGGTGTAACCAATTGCCTTCAAAATCATCAAGTTAAGTGGCCTCCACCTGTGTTAAATTGTAGTGATTCATGTGATTTCAGGATAAATTCAGCAGTTCGTGTAGGTTTCCTCTGCTGGGTAGTGCATTTCAAAGCAAAGACTCAACCATGAGCACCAAGGCACTTTCAAAATAACTCTGGGACAAAGTTGTTGAAAGGCACAGATCAGGGGATGGGTATAAAAAAAAAAATCAAAGGCCTTGAATATCCCTTGGAGCACAGTCAAGATGATTATTAAAACGTAGAAGGTGTATGGCACCACCAAAACCTTGCCTAGATCAGGCCATCCCCCCAAACTGGATGGCCGAGCAAGAGGGAAACTGATCAGAGAGGCTACCAAGAGGCCAATGGCAACTTTGCAAGAGTTACAGGCTTTTATGGCCAAAACTGGTCAAACTGTGTATGTGACAACAATATCCCAAGTGGAGTATGGTATGTAGATAATTTAAACATAAACTTTGAGACACTGACAACTGACACAAAAAAAATTATATATATATATATATATATATATATATATATATATATATATATATATATATATATATATATATTTATAGATATATATATTAGCCTTGTAATGGTACATCCATAAACATTAGCCTTGTATGGTAGGCCTTTTCTTTTAAGGGGTTTAGAGGTGAAATATGTTATGCTGATAATTCTGAAAGTAAAACTATAAACATAAATGTGGACCAACCACAACCTTCATAAATCGTAGTAAAAAACACACAGAAGCTGCTGGCACAACTATACCCTGTGAAAACATAAAAATATCACAAATTTACATGTCAATTTTAATATCTACTTGCCTGGCATACAGAAATATAATCTCCAAGCAGCTGATAACCTGCCACACAAGAGAGTGTGATGCTACTATTTAGTGTGAATTCTGTGCCTGTGATTATCAGATTTTTCATCAGATTCAATGGCAAAGGACATGACTGTGGTTTGCATCTGATATCATGTGTGGACCAGGCTCCATCTTGCAAACAGCTCTGGGTGTCTGCCTCTGTTTCAAGCTCATATCCTTTTAGACATCTGCAGAATAAATGAGGTTATTAAAAAATAACAAAACACAAGTATACTTACTGTACACCTATTTAGTTCAAGATAAGTAGCTTCATATTTAAGTTGGCACTATCTAAGAAGTTCAGTACAGTTACTTGAAGTGAACACTTTACATGAAAAAGCATAAGGTAAACAATTCATGTGCATGCACTGAACCATAGCATAAGTTAACATTCTTGGGAACCTGCTGAGCTTGTAAATTTAATTGCAAACGTGTTTTTCATACAGCTTATCCCTACAATGTTTATAAATATGATGAGCTTAAAATTCTTAGATGCAATTATATAAAAATGGGTACACAGTCTCTTCATCTGAAGTAGATCATTTTTACTGTTATTAATTGTAAATGTTGAGTATCCTCTAAGTCACTAGGCTTTAGAATGCAACAGACTTTAAACCAGCTGTTAATATTGTAAAATGTTGAACACATCAATTACAGAAATATGTACTTGCACAGTATGTATCCTTACCTGTACTGAACTTTATTCCCAAATGTATATGCATCGCCTATAATTTTGGCATTGGAAACAGAAGGCGGTGATCCACAAGCCACTGGTTCACATATTGGATATGGTTTACTCCAAATGCCATTCTCTGTACAGATCACATGGGAATTGCTGGTCATCACGTATCCAGACATGCATTTGTATGTTATAGCATTTTGATACAAAGAGCTGCTTCCATTGATAAATGCGTTGGGGACTGAAGGTGGGGCTGCACATTGAATCTCTCCACAATATGGAAAACCAGGATTCCAGGAGCCCCCACTTTCACAGGTAGCTTCAGAAGGTCCCAGTATCCTAAATCCTTCTCGGCACTGGAACTGTACCTGATTTCCACAGTTGTAATCTTTTCCAAGCACAACTCCATTTTCAATAACGGGTGGCTGACATACACAAGGCTGACATAATGGCAATTGTCCAGTCCAGGAACCATTGGTTGAACACTTCAGAATAGCACTCCCAGTTAGTTCATATCCAGGGAAGCATATGTAGTGAACCAGGTCACCATAGCTGAAGCTAGAACCATTAACGTACCCGTGGCTTATATCTTCTGGGGGATCACAAATGACAGGCACACAGCGTGGAGCCTCAACATCCCATGTCCCATTACCTTGGCACACCAGATTTGATTTCCCTTGCAGCGTGTAACCTTCTTTACAGTGATACTTGACTACCCCTTTATAACCGAATTCAGATCCAACTGCTTCACCATTAAGAATGGCAGAAGGTCTTGAACACACTACTGGTCTGCAAACTGGTTGTGCATAACTCCAGCTGCCATTAGCAAGACATGAGCTGACACTATCACCTTCAAGGACAAATCCAGGATTACAACTGTATTCCACTTGTTGTTGATAAGTATATTTGGTTCCAGCCATGGTGCCATCTTCAGGAATAAATGGTGGACCACATGAAATGGGTATGCACAACGGTCTAGTTCCAGTCCATTTGTTATTTGCTTGGCAAGTGCTTGTATTCAGTCCCTGGAGATAGTACCCAGCATCACACTCATAATATATCACACTCATAAAACTAAATGTGTTGCCAATGATTAAGCCATTAGCAATTTCTTCAGGTGTGCCACAGGACACTATTCTACAAACAGGGACTGCACCACTCCACTGTTTACCAGAAATGCATTGTCTAATAGTCTGTCCCTCAAGTTCATAGCCTGGGTCACAGCCATACTGCACTAGACTCCCAAGCATATTGTCTGTCAGACTGACAAACCCATGTTCTGGGGCAATTGGAAGTTCACACTCCACTGGGAGACAGACTGGTGCACTTCCATTCCACAAACCATTATCCTGGCAAACTAATATTGAGTTACCTATAAGTTCATACCCAGCGCTGCAGCTGTAAATAATCACAGTGCCATGTAGGAAGTTCATCTCCAAAGGATCCACTACATCCAATTTGGATGTTACTGTGGGTTGGTGTTGAATACCAGGAGAGTGGCCCAGATCATACACTGTCTCCTTCTCCAGTGCACTATTTGGGTCAAGAACTTTCACATATTCTCCAAAGTCAATGTGTGGGGGCAGACCACAGTCTGTAGGCAGGCATAGTGGTGTAGAGCTGGACCAACCTGACTCTTCACATGTTAGCAAGGCATGGCCAGTAAGCTGAAAAGCAGGAAAGCAACTGTAGATGATGGTGGAACCATAGCTGTGATCAACCCCTTCCACAAAACCATTTTCTATAGGTTGTGGTGCCCCACAGTAAATATTTTTGCAAACTGGTGCCTCTGCATCCCACTGGCCCGTCTCCAAACAAGTGAGCTTCCCTTGTCCTTCAAGCTGGAAGCCTCTATTGCATGTATAGGTCAGTTCATGGTTGTATTGAAGTTTTGAATAAAACACCTTTCCATTGCCTATTTCGACAGGTTTTGGGCATTCAATTGGCTTGCATTTTGGTATACCTCCTATCCAAAGACCATCTTCTCCACAAAGAATAGTATTGTTTCCAAGTAGCTCATATCCAGGTTTACAAGTGTAGAGAGCTGTGCTGAGGTACGTTAGACCCTGAACATCTACAATACAATTCAGAATCTCTTCAGGCTGTGGGCACTCAACCGGAATGCATTCTGGTAATGGTGTGCTCCATGAACCATCGGCCTGGCAGATAACTGATAACTCTCTCTTTAGTGTAAAGCCATTCATGCAAGAATATTTGACAGTGCTACCAAAATACTGATGTGAGGATGATGGTTCTCCAAATGGCACATCTGGAGGTCTACCACAAGACACAAGCTTACAGACAGGGAAAGAGTCATTCCACTCTTGTGAGGGCATACACCTCATAACTGGGGATCCATGCAAAACATATCCTTCCTCACAAGACAGCTTGACAGTTCCAGATTCGGAGTCTAGCCCTTTGAGGACTAAGTGATTTTCTTCTAAAGGAGGTTCAGGGCACTGTACTGGAGTACAAACAGGCGCTTTTGTTTTGCTCCACTTTCCATATTTAAGACAGGTCCAAATGGCATCTCCTCGGAGCTCGTAGCCTTCATTGCAAAAGTATTCTACCTTACTCCCTACTTCAAATGCACCTCCTTTGTAATAACCATGTTCAATAGACTGAGGTGTTTCACAGGTTAGGAGAACGCATGAAGCAGGAAACTCACTGGACCACTGGCGATTGGCTTGGCATACCCGGACTGAACTACCCACCAATGTGTAGCCAGGATCACAGCTATAGGTCACTTGGCTTCCATATACTAATGTGCCTTTGTTCTGTGGGGTTAAAAAAAGAAATGGAAATGTCAATGCATTGTAGACACTCTGTACTCTTCAGTATTAATTAAGAAAAGACAAAACAATCACCCAGACCTAATACGTACTCAATAGTGCTGCAGTACATTTAGAAATGCTAGAACAAAATCCTTTAAAAAGTCTATGAGATTTCCAGTTAAATGTTTTCATTGAATTCATTACATTTCTTAAGATAAAATAAGTAATTGATGCACAACATACCACAATGTGCCCATTTTTGATCTGAGGGGGCTCCCCGCAAGGTATTGGTTGGCAAGTAGGCAGATTCCCACCCCATTCGCCATTAGCTTCACAGGTCCTCTTCTTGTCTCCTTTTATATAAAACCCCCTGATGCAACTGTAAGCAACCACTGCCCCAAAGCTGTAGTTGGTTCCGCTCACATAGCCTTTATCAATGCTGGAAGGTTTCGCACAGCGCACAGGAATGCACTGAATAGCAAATGGAGAAGGAGTCCAATGGCCTCCTCTAAGGCACGTCAAAGAGGCTGTTGTGTTGAGTACAAAGCCCTCCTTACACTTATAACTCACCACTGAATCAGTGGCATACTTGGCTTTGTCAATAGATTCCAAAATGGCGTGGGATAAGTCAGATGGTTTTTCACAAAAGTCTGCAATACAGCGAGGCATCTGTTTTCCTTCAGGAGGAGACCACTGACCCTGGGCATTGCAGACAAGCTGAGAGTTGTCTGCCAGACTGTAGCCATCAACACAGAAGTAGATGGCAACATCCTTGTAGAGTCGATGCCCAGTCTCTGGGAAAGCATGGTCTACATGTGGGGGATTATCACATGAACGTGGGACACACTGCGAAGAGTCATGACTCCAATTGCCACTGGGTAAACACTCATTACTTTCTGGGCCAATCAGGGTGTATCTAAAATATAAAAAAACATGTATGTGCTTGTACTGTGGTGCTGTTCTATAGACAATGCTGTATTTTTTTTCAAGGTCATTAAGTATTTCAGGATTTCTGTGAAATGTACCCATTGTCGTGTAATATGTAGTTCCCCAAGAAAAGTCACAATTCTGAAAGAATAGTGTAAATATACATATTTATTTATCACTTAAAAGTAAATACAGTTTGCCTTATTGATGCACTACATTTTATACTGTATGTAGGAACCTGGCAGCCGGTTTAGTTAACTTCTGGCAAATGACTAAACATATTGCATAGGCCGTCATGATTTCTTCAACAAAAAAGACACCAGTGGCATCAAAGATCATAAATACTTCTGCTAAAGACCACTTTGTCTAGTACAACAAGGGGATTGTGGCAGAGCAAAAGCTCTGTCTGTTCATATTGTGGGGTTTTGTTTATGTTTTGGTGGAGGTTGGCAGGGTTGGTGTTAATTACTGTCCCTGCCAAAAACATGTGAGAATGTGGCTGCTCCTTTTACAGAATGTGACTGTGACTGTTCCTTTTATAGAATGTGGCTGCTCTTTTTACAGAATGTGGCTGCTCCTTTTACAGAATGTGGCTGCTCCTTTTATAGAATGTGGCTGCTCTTTTTATAGAATGTGGCTGCTCCTTTTACAGAATGTGGCTGCTCCTTTTACAGAATGTGGCTGCTCTTTTTATAGAATGTGGCTGCTCCTTTTATAGAATGTGGCTGCTCGCAATATGCACCAATTATTCTATTATTCTCACATGTTTTTGGCTATTTCAAGTGTCTTTTGTTATTTTTACATTTATTCATGTGTTTATTTTGATTGATAATTCACTGATGGTGAAAATAGGATGTCTTTAAAAGGTGGACATTATAAAAACAAAATATTCTACAATTCAGTATTTACTATTTTCAAATAAGTATTTCAATATTTAAGAACATTTGTTGTATAAGACCTATACAGAAAATGATCAATTTTGAATGTAACGCCACTATTTATTTATCTATTCATGTTTTACCATAAAAAAATAAATAAATCCAGCCCTATCATTAAGTAATGGTCACATGCAAGGCTTGCTTACTCATGCTCTTTTTATAATCAATAATAAAGCATACTGTTAATGCAGACTAAGTAATCACAGCTTCTTTACCAATGTACTGTTTCTTTTGTTATGTCCACCATAGCAGTCTCTCCTTAAGATCACCTGTTCGAAATAGAGCTTTCATAAAACATTTTCCTTCAGTGGCAGTGTACAGTAAAACCAGGCTTGTAGCCAGAGCCTAAAATAAGGTATGTTTATTTTTTACAATCTTAAATATTGATAAAAGCTTTTAAAAGAAAGTTAATAGTCTTCTAAGTACACATTTAAGTTTTAGGAACTAATCAACACTAGATTGCTTTAGAACAGCGATTCTCAAACTGAGGGGTGCAGACTGTATCATGGGGGGGGGGGGGGGGCGAGAGAAGGTTCAGGTTTTTTTTTAATTTATTCATTTTTAATTACAGCGCACATCTTAACCTAGGCTATACCATATGAAGGGGCAGATACTTTATTTGGGCTTTATTACCTATTTTGATTGGATCCCCAATAATACTTCCACCAATCAAAGGGTTGCCTAGAGTACGTTAATGTTAAGCATTTTTTGTTCTTTTTTTAGAAGGGTTTAATTAAGTAACAGCCAAAATGGTTTGTGTCAAGACTTGTTGAAAGTCTGTAACAAAAATGGTTGATTGTTATTGTTGATACGTTGTAGATATGATTATGACTGCATGCACCGTGCAGGTACCGCAAAGTCCAGAAACAAAACAAAACGTTAAAACATTTTGCACGGTATAAAACTGACCTGATTTTGCCAGTGCTTGCTAGTCTATTAACCAGTTTGAAATTCAAAGCAAATAAAAGCATTTTCGTTGCGGCTTTATTGTTTAAGATTTCACACGTGGCAGTATTGCCCTACAATTACTGCATGGTAGTACTGCGATTGTTCCACTGTGTTATGTTGTGAACCATAGTTTTAAAACTGAGACAGCAAATGCTTATCGTAAAAGTTTACTAGTTCTTAAAATTAAGGGCCATATAAGAACAATAAATAACTAATTGGAAGGCCTTCTTTGTTGTTCTCCAAGTTGCTGCAGTACAGCGTAGATGCTATAATGAGTTACTGTAAATAAGATACTGTTTTTGCAGACATATTTAATGAAGTAAACATTTATTTAAATGTTTTTGGAATTAAAAGTATAAATCCAAAACTGTTACTTTTTTTGTGAACATGCTGTGAAAAAAATCTGCCGAATTTAATACCAGCCAAAATGTCCCGTTATACGGTATATATTAACTTAAAACAAATCTTTATGCTGACACCTCTAGGCATGTCAAAGTTTGTAGATGGCGCCTTGCACCTGACTGGTGCCTTTTAAGCTTGCATATTTCTTGGATGAAGTCCTCTGCCATCTGTTGATATGTATGTTGTTTTTTAGCTTGCTGTGTAGTAAGCATTGGTCACAATCGGTGAACTGTAATTTGTAGTATGTTAGAATTTAATACTACATAGTGAATACAGTGGCAGTATTTCGTTTGTGGCTTTAGGTTAAAAAAAAGATCCTTCACTGTATGTACTTCGGTGTCCGTACAAACTAAAAGAAAGATGGTCATATGATATGGTGTGTGTGTGTGTGTGTGTGTGTGTGTGTGTGTGTGTGTGTGTCTGTATGTGTGTGTGGGGGGTCAACTACCACAGACAAGAGGAATAAAACTGCAAAAATACATTTTAAATAGATATGTACTAATACATGTTAGTCTATTACATTAGTTCACTGGTTTTCCTTTGTAAGTGGAGTTATCTTTCCTAATATATTAGTACATTCTGTAGGTCTTGCCTAGACTCTTATACAGGTCTGCAGTGTTGAAAATTAATATAACAGACTTTTTATTACCACACATACTGTTGGGTAAAGAGAACAGAACTAAACTACTTCCTTGAACTACATTCCAGGCATGCTTGATCTCTTTCCAGATATGAACAAATAATTTTAATTAGAAAACACTACAGATTGATATAGTGATATAGATGTACTTGTTTCCTAATTTGTTTTGCCATTATTTATTGTAAAGGCAAAAACACTAGTAAATAAATAAGCAAATTACCCTTCTTTGCAGGTGTAGTAAATTTTATTCCCCAAAGTGAAGTTTTCCCCAATGATGTCAGCATCTCTCGCAGCTGGAGGTGGCCCACAGAATACAATCGTGCACACTGGGGCAGAATCATTCCATTCACCAGATGCTTCACAGGTTAGTGTTGAAGAACCCTGCAATCTTAAAAAAAAAAAAAAAAATTAAATTAGTGATACCCACTGCCCAAGATTTCAATTATCTCATTATACTTTTGAGGCGCAATGCTTACAGTGCAAGTAAATACTGTTGACAGGAGTTTGTCCTCAGAAGACTAATTAATAAAACTAAGGTCTCAATTTACTTCAAAGCTAAATTTGAGAAAATAGAAATTGGCACAATACATAAAGAAAATGGGGCTCAATACTTATTAAACTTATTGTAATTTAATTGAGCTGAAACAGAAGAGCAACCTAAGAAATAACTGGGGCTCTACTCAATCTAAATTAAATAAGATTTTATTATATTGCACAGATTCATGAGTCAGCTATAAAAAGTGTGATTTGGTTAAAAGTGTTTAAATATGCCCCTATTTAACCAAAAAGGGTTGCACTGAAATAATGTCTTTATAAAACACATTACAGAAATTGTTATAGTAAATTATTTGAACAAGAGCTAAAAAAAAAAAAAAAAAAAAAAAAAATTATTCCCCCACACTGTGAATATCAAACAGCAACCCTGACTGAAACCCATGCACAGGTTAGGCACTGCTTACCTGTATCCTTCATTGCACCCATAAGACACAGTGGAGAGATATGCTTGTCCTCTGAGTTGGTAGTTTCCATTCTCAATGTTCTGTGGATCGCTGCACATCACAGACTCACATTTTGGAGGTTCTTTGCTCCAACTGCTATTAGCAAGGCAATAGATTTCCGGCTGCTCCATCAGTATAAATCCTTCTTTACAGCTAAAAAAGACATATTAATTAACGTTTTTCATAATATAATAAATATGGCAAACACTGAAAAATGTATTTACAAATAGCTCTTCTTTTTGCTCATAATTAGGTTCTTATTCCAAAAGCATTAACATGCAACTTAATGCATAGGGAGACATTGCTCTCCTTTTTTTCATGCAAATTTTTCTTAAACTTAGTGGATTAGCAGCTGCATGAGAGTTATGAAAAAAATTCAGAAAGAGCTACGATGGTTGAAAAAATTACCTGAAAACCACCTTCTTGCCGTAAGTAAAGTTGGATCCTTTCATGACAGCATTTTCTGGAACAGTTGGTGAGTCACATGACACAGCTTTAAAAAAGCAAAAACAAAACAAAAAATGTGAAGGACTTTTTTCAAGGGAAGGCCTATATCAACCCAATTTTCCAGTTCTACTGGACCTTTAGCAGGAGCTGATTCCTGAAATTTGCTTGTTTTCCACAAACAGTATTTGCACAACAATAGAATCTGAAAGAACAGGTGGAAGAGAAATGATAGAAATCCTAAATACCTTGGCAGTATGGTGTAAGGTCGCTCCATGTTCCTGTCTCTGAGCATGAAATTTGGGCTGTACCGATCAGCTGATATCCCTCGTTGCAAGAGAAAATCACTTCACTGCCAACCATGTAGACACTGCCATCTGTATGACCAAACTCAGGAGTGCCTGGGTCCTTACACTTAATGGGCTCTGAAAGGGGCCGACACAAACAAACACAAAACAAAAGGGAATTAGACAAGTTGACATGGTTACTTTACACAAGGCCATTGTCAAAAAATCTGGTTCACTATTGGAGTGCTCGCCAAGTTTTTCAAATCCATTTACTTACCTGTTATTACTGGTTGCTCTTATTTTATTCGAGATGCTTCAGTTTGGAAAATACATGTAGTTCAAAGAAAATGCAATGGATGGAAAGTGGCTGTTGTTTTCTGGTGCTTGAAATCTGTATATCCTGAGCTAGCATAAAATAAATAAGTGGATAACCTAAATATTCTAAGTACAATAAAAGGGGAGCCACTAAAAAATGTTAATAAGGCTAAAAAATAGTTTGTTATTATTTAAAGCCCTGGTTAGCACTCTTTTCAAAGTTATGGTTTATGTATTCCAGTGTGATGTACTGTACATGGGAGTGTTGTGCGTTTCAAATCAGTCATTCCTCTGTAAATTACATTTTTTTAATTAAACAGAATAATAATGTACCGGTAGTATTTTACCATCAGTACACTGTTTCGTATGTGAAAGCAAAACACAAAAATAAATACATAACAAAAACATGCATATAAGAAGTATATTACCTTGTGACGGAGTACACCTTGCCCCTGTGTGTATTTTGTGTTATTTTGGATTATTATTATTTAAATGCATGGTTTAAGGTTTAAATACACAATGTTTTGTTATTGTTGTTTTACAGCATGGATGGGGTTAAAATTTTCCATCCATGCTAAACTTGTGCAGAACATAACCGTCTCCAGATTGATTAATTAAACGAGAGACATGAGTCGTTAGTAAAGAGAACTAAAAGAGAGAAAACAATTGCTACCCACGTTGGTTTTACACCAGCACGATACTTTGTTCTGTGTCTGTTTTATCTGTTTATTTTGGCCATTATGCCGTTTTGTTTGTGTTTAATGTTTTGGTTCCTATTTTGTTCAAACCTTTTATTTTGTTTTGCAATAAACTTTTGCATTCAACCCCAGTACTGTGTCCGGTCTCTTCCTGTTTTGAGGTCACCACAAACCATCCTTTCCACACATGCATATAAGAAGTATATTACCTGTACAGTTTTTACCATCTCCATAGTAGGGTGGGATGCATGTACATGTATAAGACCCATCAGTGTTGTAGCAGTTAGAATGCTCATCACAGTCTGATCCCAAAGCACACTCGTCTACATCTACAATATAATACACAACAGTCAGATGGATTCAATATTGTATATAAACTAGGCCTTTATTTTATCTCTGGGCAACCACATATTTAGGCCAACCACAAATATGAAAGAAAATACTTTAAAATAAGAGCTTTTCTGATATGTGCTTTATAATAAATAAAAATGTTTACTTAAATTAATTGGAACTCTTATCCAACCTATAAAATAATTGACTGTTGTTACAGTACATATCAGTCAAACATGTCAGTCCACAATATGGACAGTGGTTTATAAGGTGATTTCGCATCCTAAGATGTGGTTTCATTCTTACCAAGACAAGATGGTGAATTGCTATTCCAGTCGCCACTGTCAATACAGAATACCTTGGAGTCCCCCAGCAGATAAAAACCATTGTTGCATTGGTAAGTAACAGTGCTGCCAGCGTAGAAGTCTTCAGCTAAATAAAATCCATTTTCCAAGAGAGGGGGCGGGCCGCAGCTAATTCCTTTAGACACATTCGAATCATAAATAATGTAAGTTGAATATATATATATGCAATAAAGCCTGGTAATTGGTATAGTTACTGTACATCTGTAAACAAGATGACTACCGGTACTTTAAATTATGTGAGGTAGCGCAGTGATTTTGATTATGCGCCAATCTTGCTCAACCAATCACATTGCTCGTTTCACTTTCCATTACCAGCCCTGGATTATAAATATTAGTCTAAGTCCCAAACATTTCTGACAATGCATCCCATCTATTTTAAATCGATTCTGAGATACGCAAGCCAACTGAAAACCATTTATTTTTGGGATATAGAAATTGCAATCTGGATAACATGTTCTATATTCAATTAAAAATGCAGGGTTTGTTTAGGTTCATTTCTGTTCTGACGTGTAATATTTTAGGAGTTTTCCAACACAATGTATTTCTTCTGAAATGTTCACATCAAAATAATGTAGATACTTATGATATGAGCAGCGTAAACATTTCAACCACAACTTTGTAGATATAGTAAGTCTTGTAATATTACAACATTGTAATCACAGAGAAGCACACTTACTTTCACATTGTGGAAGAGGATCCCTCCATTTCCCTTGATTGTTACAGTGCTGCTCACGATCTCCCACCAGATAGTAACCCTTATCACAAAAGAGCTCTACACGAGATCCAGGATTCACAGCTGCACTTGATGATCGCAAGTGAGGAACCAAGTTTTCTAGCATGGGACAGTCTGAGTTCAAGAACAGGGAATTAATGTTACTGCTACACAGGCAAATACTAAATCAGCTAGGGGTGTTTTATTTAATTTCCATAGCTAATCTTTTAAGGTTACATGCTTTAGACACCCAGTTGATTTCAGAAATGTGTTACACTGTAAAACTTCTTACCTGCACAAAAAATACTCTGAGGATTCATCTTAACTCTTCCAACAATCCCTGTGATGAAGTCTGGCCACGCCAACACATTCCCTCTTCGTAGCTCTTTTGGACAGCTGCTAGCCAGGGCCTTGATCTATAAGGAATAGGGTTATTGCATTCAGGGGATGATTTCAGAACAGACAACTGATACAAGATAGAATGGTCATAGGTATTTTCATCTCTATCATTCCAATTAATATTCAGAGAGATAACACAAATTATACAGACTGGGTAGAATCAGAATGTACAGTAGGTAGATAGATATAGACTGTGTGCAACTAAGTGGCGGGACCTACAAGGTCCATATCACTGTTAAAGCCATGCTCTATTATTTTGCCATTTAGTGTTTAAACACATGAAAAAATGTATACTAGATTAGTACGTGGTCCCTATGCAATAGGTCCATTGACAGAAAATGTACAAGTCTGTGTCTGTTCTCCTCCAGGACTCTTTGAAAACATGCTGCCAATTTGTTTAAAAAAAGTTTTATAAATAAATACATTATCAGATTTTCTTAATATTAACTAACTTTAAAGAATGTTTCCAAGCATTCTTTGAAAATGGTCTCTTTGTTAAAAGAAATTGCACGGTTGTTAACTTGTCATTGGTCTGCCCCAAACACCTCAGTACAGCTGTATTATATACTATACATTACAACCACTTTACGTATGCGGTATACAAATGCATATGTTTAAGAAGATGTACCTGCTCTGGTGACAGACTAGAATTCCAGATGTTCAATTGGCTTATGGAGCCCACAAAAGATTCCACAGGGTTGAACCCTTCACCCTTCTGATCCTGGTCTTGTCCAAGAACCAGGGTGCCACCACCTGTTAAGAAAATAAGATCACAGAAATAATAAAGAAAGATCTTAATTTAGTAGTTTTATTTTTATTATCATATAACTGATGACTGGAAGCTCTTAGTATGGGGATGTGAAGCATTTACATGTTGGATCCAATCAAAGGGCTGCGCAGAACTCTGAATTTCCAGTCAGATTCATGGAGTACATCTATTGTGTCATATTAAAATATTAGAAAGCAAGGCATAAAGCAGGTAACAAAAACACCTCACCTCATAATGCTGTAAATGACATGGAAAGAAAACATGTACTCTGTTACACAGCAGTGTAGGACAGATTGATAAATGAACTATAGTAATGTACTTATCATTCCCTAGCAGCAATCTGTAGAACAGAAGAAAAGTAAACTCCCTTATATTCACTGAGCACTCAATGTTAAAGGCTGAACCAGCACAGTACCTGGAATAGTGGTTCCCACTGATAAGCCCTTCCCTCCATCTGAGAGCTCCCCATCAATGTAGACCTTCCAGTCCCCATCTATACTGTTCCAGGAGACACCAATGTGATGCCATTCCCCATCGTTCACTGAGGGACAGTCAGTAATCCTCTCTTTTCCATTGACATACAACACCCAACTTGAAAGAGAAACAAATAAATTGGGTTATTTTTTTACAGTGATTTTTACTCTGTCTAATTTGTTTTTTCTTTTTAACATTTAAGCAGAAAGCTCCAGCATGGACGATCCTAGGAGAAGGCAGCAATAATAAAAAAAAAATAATAATTATTATGTTTAGAAATGACATTTGCCTGACGTTAGTCAGTGAAAAAAAAGAAGCAGGGTCATAATGTTATTTCAAAAGAAATGATTTTGTTGTCCTGACATATAAAGCAAAGGAAATAATCCCTATTTGGTCATCTGGGGTTCTGATGGGCCTAAAGATCATGCTATGTTATACTCATCTTGTTATCAACACATTTAGATATACTGTATACTGTAGTGCTGAAGATTTTACTAGTGCTTTATGCTGTACATTATATTTATATTAACTATGTAAAAGGAGGCTTACCCATTGTAGTCGATCAGTAAAAAGGCATTGTCGCTTCCTCTTTCCACGGCATAAGAAATCGGGGTGCCATAGTTGGTTGTGTCAGACGATTTCATCCAGAATGTGCAGGTTATCATAGACATGGACGGAATTTTGTTTTCCAGAATAACATAGCCATAGATACCAGAGACTTCGAAGTCCAGGTTAAAACTAGAGGACATCTCTAGGACAACGGAAAAAAGCAAAACAGAGAAAGCTTGGTTTCACTGTGAATTTGAAGAATAAGTTAATAGGTTTAAAACAAAATACACATATACTTCTGTAAAAGGTATGCCTTTTATTTTGTATATATACCTGCTTCACATCTAGTTCCATTAAACCCAGGAGGGCATTTGCAAGCATATGAGTCCAGGCCGTCAAGACAAGTGGCTTGGTTCAGGCACGGGCTGGCTTCACATTCATTTACATCTGTCTCACAGACCAGCCCTGTGTAGCCAGGAGGGCACTGACACCTGTGAAACATAGGAACATAAACCCATTCTAATGACAATCCACTAACTAAAACCTTAGAAACATAGCCAAAAAATCTCAGAGTAGTGTAACAAGTGATTAGAACTATTCCAGAATTCTGTAAACTAGTGGATTCTTAAACAGACCATGGCATTATATTGTAAACAGAGTACAGCTTCTTACAGTTGAGTCCAGCACACAAACCTGGGAGCATGGAGGAGGACACCCACAGAGAATGAAATTGGGTGCACTGTAGACAATGCTGAAGCACAGTTCTACTGATCTACTATGGTAGGAGGCAGTGTAATTATTGTTTTACAAGTAACACATTCTTAGTAGCTAACTACTGTATGAATATTAATCTCTGTTTACCTGAAGCTGTTGATATCATCAGAGCACGTACCCCCGTTAAAGCAGGGTTTACTGTCACACTCATTGATATTTATCTCACATCTAGTTCCAGCAAAACCGGAAGAACATGTGCATTTAAAGCTCCCTATTAGGTCCTCACAGACACCGTTATTCACACATGGGCCTGGCTGGCACTCATCGATTTCCAGCTCACAGTGAACACCTGGCAAGAGAAACACATCAACATGTAAGATTCTGACCAAGTCATTTATTTATGTGCTTCACTTAAACTTGTTCCTAATAAAATGATTTCAATTTCCATTTCCAATTGAAGCAAATGTCTTGGCAAATGATTTTTGAAAAGCGTGCCTGTGCACAAAATCCAAATATATTGTATTGCTTGAAAGGTACTGTCCACATGGAGCCCCCAGTAAAGAAATAGTTTTGAAGTAAAAGCAATGCTGGGCTGGTGATTAATGCTGAGCCATTTACTTATCTCATTCACTATTCAAATGAGGGACTGTTAATGTGTAGAAATCTTTGTGTAATATTAATTTATTTGTGGGATGGCTGAAATAAATATATTAAGCATACTAAACTTCTTCCTACCTGTAAACCCATCAGTGCAGCTGCAGGAATATGCATTGATGCCATCAACACATGTCCCATCATTGAAGCATGGGGAGGAGCTACACTCATTTACCTCTGCTTCACATAGCATTCCTACACAGATTATACAAAAGGTTTATTTAGAAACAAGGAAAATGTAGAAATAACCTTTGCACAGCAACAGCTACAATGAAAACAGGGAATGATTCAAAATCTTTAAGAGATTCAAGAGATCATTGCCTTGTTTTCATGCCTATTAATTATTTCAATGTACTGTAGGTTAATGAAACTTTACAACATACCCACATAACCAGGTTGACACTGGCAGACAAACTCCCCTACTCCATCTTTGCAGGCAGCACCATTCTGACAAGGGGCTGATTCACATTCATCAATATCACTTTCACATCTGGGCCCTGCAATGCACCAAACATCACCATCATCATTGAGAGGAACAGTAGTTCCTTGCACCAAGTTATCAGCGAGAACTGCCAGAGACTCTATACAGCATGGATAGTTTACGTGTTTTCAGGGTAATGACGCAACAAAAGTAAATCAGCCAAAAGCACCATTTCACTTTTAATTTGTAGTTCCCAGCACTCTCAGGTGAAATCTAGAAAATACAAATAAATACCTGTTGTACGGTAAGATAAATAAGTCGCCAAAGTAAGGTAAAAATTATCTTTTTCTTCTCCCAATTTTTTGCAGATTTTTGCAGACCCCAGGCACTTTTATCCATGCATATGTATATTACAGGACAATCGAGTTGAGACAATTAACTTGTTTTGTCAATATGGAAATATACTAGGGAACGCATATATTTTGACCTCTGTATCATTTACAATAAACAATTTATTGATATTTTAAAATGGGCGCATCACAAGCAAAAAAAAAGTGGTTTCCTGTCAATGTAACGTTCATTGTGGCCCCTATTGGCTAAGGAAGTACGGTTCCTCTCTATACTGGTTGATGACAGTAACGCTATTTGTGGTCCCCACTGAACAACTAGGAATGTTAATTTCTGAGAATTAGCTATGCTGAAGGGTAGCCTATATATTTGGTAAAAGTAAGACATAAATAAATACATTAATAAATATTGAAATAAATTAATACATACATCAATAGATACACATTTATTTCTTTATCTTTATCTTCTTATCTATCATGTATTTTTTTATTTTTCACTATCACATACGAACTCTGCCATTTAATACTGTATGAAATGAAAATAAATGCACAACACTGTATATTAGTGAAGATTTTTGTACATAAAGGTCGTCAAGCTTTCATATATTTTTGCTTTCAAATTAAAAAATATATTGTAATGACCTGGACAATTACTTTGTTGCAGGACTTGTTGTCTGTTCAGTTTGTCTCATCTGTCTTTTATATTACATGCATTGTAAGGAGAACAGGTCACATCAAATCAAACATCAAAAAACACAAGCTACGTTAGAAGAAACAATTGGGGCAACCTTGGCCAGCACCAAGCAAATAGGTACAACTGTCAAAGCGGTGGGGGTCAAGGCTGCCCCAATTGTTTCTACTGGCTTGGCTTGTGTTTTTCAGGCACAATAAAAGAGGATAGAACTTGCATCAAAAACACAAGCCAAGTTAGTGTGAGTATGAAGCCAATATTTCGTTTGTTTTTTATCATCTGGAAACAAGAAAAAGTCACATGACCACCATCTTAGAAGCTGCTTCAGGAGTTTATGAAGTCAGCATTTCAACGGTTTATTGGATATTAGTAGTGCAAACAGAGGTGGCAGCAGACATGTCTTCCCAGTACAAACATCCCTCCTGGGGAAGTCTGATTGTGTGTTTACAGATATTGTAGCAAGGAAACCGAGACTCTGTGTTCTTATGGGCTGTTATTTTATTTGCAGGGACATACAAGTTGTCCTTTACAGTATTTGTGTGCAGTGACCTCTGTTGTTTAAAGCAGGATATTGCAGCCTAGTTTTTGTCGATCATATGCATTAGGAGCAGTGAGTGATTTATTAGCTGGTGAGACCAAATGCAAAACTGATGTGTATAAATAACACATATTTCATAAAAGAAGATCACAAAGTGGAGATATGTGATGGTTATATTAAACTTTTGCAGTTACACACATAATCGGTCAAACTCTACACATACATGTGGTTGAAATGTTGAAATAAGCTACTGTATGTTTTTTTTTTTGTTTTTTTTTTATGTGACCCAAAACCATTTTATCAAGTGTCTGATTTGAAAAATGACTTATGCTACGTTACCTTCAAATGTTTTAGATTTTTTCTTTTGATTTTTATACTGTACTTCAAACTGCACCTTGAAGATTAAAAATAGTATTTCTCATGTTGTACTTACTGAAATATTATTTTTTAAATTGAAATACAAAATAAAAAAGCACTTTCCTGTAAACCCAGATGGGCAGAGACAAACATATCCAGCTCCCACTTCTTCACATGTTCCTCTGTTTTGGCATGGATTTAGGAAACATTCATGAAAAACCTAGGAACACAAAAATGAAATGATTCAGTTTCATAGCACTATATTGGTTTATTTGTCATCAGTTCAGTGCGCTTCTACTGAGATTAGGATTGAGTAGGGTTTATTGTTAAATACCAGTTTTTGCACTTTAATAATTCTGATCCTGTTAAATGGACTGGCATGACATTTTGCATGGATGGTCTTGTAGGTTAAATGTCTCTTGACGTGGCCGAATTCATTCCAGTCATATGTGCATTTTATGAGATCTTTTTATTTATTTATTTACATATATTTTTAAGAGGCCTAGTGTTGAGCAAGTTTTAGGCTGAAATGTTTAGAGTAGGAAAGGGATGGCCCAAAGATGGTGCTTTTACTTGTAATACAAAAATTTTCTTCTTCGTGGTGTCTCCAGTCCAGCCTTCTATATGGTCTTCTCCCAGTATTCTGCACTGGCGACTGTTTCTGGTGTTGGTATTGCCAACTCTTGTGGCGTGCACTGTGGAGCTGCAGGGCATCTCAGGAGATGATCCATGGTTTGCTTCTCCTGACATACACAATGGTCGGTTGTGTAGAGGCCCCATGCTTTCATGAGAAAGTTGCATCTGCCAAAAACTCACTTGCAGTCTGTTCAGGCTCCAACTATGCATGATGACTATTACAGTATCTTTCTGTTTAAGTTTGTGTTTGTTTGTTTGTTTTAAATAGTTCAGTTAGGTTAGAGCAGTGTGTTTAACATACACTTCGTTACTGCAATTTGTCAGTAGGTGACGTATTTTGTATTATAGTTTAAACTTTCTGCTCTGCTTGGTTGTGGTTGTTTTTCTTTGCAAAGTATATTTATAATTGTTTCAAGTATGTTGATAAAGCACAATTTATGACTTCTTTCTTTAACTTTTATTCCCTTATGTTCCTGTGTTGTTAAAATAATTCTACAGATGTGGAGACAGTAGCTAACATGTATTTTTAAATTCCACAGTCTGTGCTCTTGAATTAAATAAAGATAGACAAGTGGAAACACAACCTGAAAATGAGAAGGATCTCTGCTAAGTCTGAGTTGTAAATGTAAATGAGGCTTAGAAGTGTAATAATTATTATGTGATGCAAAACCCTGTTACCCCGACTTCCCCCCCCCCCCCCCCCCCCCCCCCCCCCCCACGAATTAATTCTGTGGACACCCATGCATACATATAGGCAACATTGTAAACACAGCATATACAACAGTCTTAGTTTCATTCTGAGCTAAGAATTACATTGATACCTGTCATACCAAAGTGCTAAAACTCTTGTTTCACAAACCTGGCTGCTGGCTTGGTATGTTTTGCTGATGTTTTCTGGGGAAACTGAAACTAGTACACTTTCTTCTTTGGGTGAGAAGCTGGAACCAAAACCTGTATATACAAAACATGCAATTATTTTTTATATTTATTAAAAAATGGGGCTCCCCCTTTAAGTTTACAATGTGTGGGTTTTTCTTCTGATGCTTTGCTTGGCCTAGGTGTTACTATAGGAGATAAGAACTGGCAGGACTAGGCTGTTAGAGGTAAGGAGATTGTTGTCATAGTTACCCTTCCCCTTTGGTAGGTAGAGCTCATGCAGTGTTGATGGGACCAGTTACCTAGACACACCTTAAATTCTGTCAATATTGTAGCAGAAGCAGGCCAATTGGCTTAGCAACAGGTGAGCAAAAGATAGAGGATTTTAGGTACAATACAGGACAGACAGTCTTCTTTTAGTAACCCTAAATAAAATGCCCTGAACTAGTGAATGTGATTTACAGCATATTTCCGTGAAGAAATGATGCTGATTATTCACAGTAAAAGCTATTTCAGTGTTGCACATAACATTTAAATAATAGTAAAAAGTATGAAAAGAAGCTGTGCCAATTATGGTAAGTGCTGTCTGTATACACCACCAGGGGCATGGCCCAGCCTTCTGACCATGAAGTTAAAAATACATTTGAAATGCAGAATATGATAAAAAAAAAAAAAAAAAAATCATTTAAATTATAAATGTACTACAGACAGGAAATACAATTCTGGGCACTTACTAGAACAGTCCTGAATGGCTGTAGCTCCAGTGGTGGTGGTTGTACCATAAAAAGGGCAGGAGAGGCAGTAGGACCTGCCCGAATCAGGCTGGTAATAGTCTCTAGGACACGGGTAGCAGGGCATTAACCCAGACCGGGAAAACTGACCAGCTGGGCATAGCACTGTATAGAAGAAACAGGCCAGGATATTTATTACTGCTTACATAATATACAAGTGTCACCTCTCCACTGGTCAAAACAGCTTGGCCACTACAGTACATACATTTCTCTGAGCCAGTGGTCCATGATTTCATTTTAACAGTCACAGTCCGGTATACAGATATCCCACTATGATGTCCTTTTTACATTCTGATAAACCTGCTTCTTGATATTTAATAGCTAGCTAACAAAAAGCTGACTGCTTCTCTGACTTACATACTGCAGAATGATCACTACATGGTTCAGGTTTGTCTTTTCAAATTCCTGCTTTATTTACTAATAATTACTCAGTGGCAACACCCAGTCTATGATTAAAATCAAGCTGGAGAGTACATTTCTGCCCTTGAGTTACATTATTGTTTCAAAACATGTAATATAATTTGTTACTTTCTCATTATACAACATAGCCAGAATGAGGTTTATGAATTGGGATAAGACTAAACAGAAATAATGGATACTGTTTTATGCCTACGTTGTACATTGCACATTCACACACTATCATGCTAATTCTTTTGTATAATGGGTAGGGGTCTGCAGAAAAATAGTTTTTAACTTTGACACAATTAAAGCTGTAATTATGGTATTTTCATTAATTCTGACTTACCCCCACATTCAGACACACCAACAGCACCCCTATTCACAGTAGACATGACTTCAGGGCAGGCCACACAGAACTTAGATCCAAACACAGGCTGGTATTTTCCTAACGGACATGACTCGCAGGTTTCAAGACCATTGGGGGAATATGTTCCTGGCTTACATTGTGCTAAAAAGTAAAATCAAATATATTTCAATATAACACCGAAGATATTATGCCTTGGTGTGGAATAGTTGGATCATTCCACAGTTCAGCCTTCTGTTTTTTTACCTTTTCAACACAAAAGAAAGATAATGTTAACGCTAATCAGATGTTCAGTGTTTTAAAGCCTTGGTTACCACTTCTTTAAAATCTACAGACCAATAATCAGACATAAACCAATCAAAAAATAAATTTGAAGTCATCATCTAGCTATCGTACTCAACAAGTGATGGGTTTGGAGACACTTTCAATGGCACCACATGAAAAAGAGAATTATAGAATGCGAAGATCCTTACCTTTGCATTCGGCAGCGCTTCTTGAATGCATGTAAACTGTAGAGGATCCGGCTGGACAATTCTTACATTCTAGCTGCCCTTCTTCATCCTGATAGGACCCAATCCAGCAGCTCTCACAAGCTTTATGCTCCAATGAGAAGTACGTTCCTACAGGGCAGTTCACTGTGGCAATGGGAAAACAGACACACAACCACTTTAAAATAGGACCCTTAACCTAGGAGGCTGCGTGGTCCAGTGGTTAAAGAAACAGACTTGTAACTAGCAGGTCCCACATTCAAATCCTAGCTCAGCCCCCGACTCTTTGTGTGACTCCAAGCAAATCACTTAATCCTTGTGCTCCATCTTTCAGGTGAGACATTGTTGTTGTAAGTGACTTATTCTGATTCATAGCTCACACATTCTAGTCTTGTATCTTGTAAAGTGCTTTGTAATGGTGGTCCACTTTGAAATGCTCTATATAAAGATCATTATTATTTGAAATGCGCTATATAAAGATCATTATTATTATAACAAAGTATGTCATAAAAGCAGGTCATTACGACTTTACCCATGTTCATTAAAATCAAACCACTTAATAGCTAAGCCAATGAAGTGTCAGTTCTGTGTAGATCACCATGACCTATTTTCATAGTATACTTACTTCATAAACCCTACCAGTAGCCAGTACTTGTTCAAAGTACACAAGATGTGTTAAGGAATGGCAGTGACAGGTTGCATCACATTTGAATGTACAGTTTTACAGAAAAAGCTTAAACAGGTATATACGTGTTCATGGGCCTCAATTATAGCCAGGAAGATTATAAGAATTACACAGCATTACTCACCACACATTCGACCCTTCAACATTGAGCCAGGTCTACAGAAAAGAGCTGCTTTCTCACTCTCCAGAGATTTGGTGTCAGCGACAATCATTTCTGATGCCACTTGGAAGGTATACAATGGTTCTTTATTTAAGGTCCTTTTCAGTCTGTTGGTGATGTTTTCCAGTGCTAAGAGTAGCTTCTTCTGATTCTCTGCTTCTAGGGAGTTATTTTGTTCAGCTGGCAAAGGTATGCTTGCTTTAAAAACAAAATTATTCTACCATAAAACTCTATCCAAGAAAAGGTACAGGTGAGCCTTGTGTGTTTGCTACATTTGAAGTACAGTAAATGTTTAAAATGAAGATAATTATTATCTATATTACAATACTCAGGTATTAAAGCAATAAAGTATCAGTACTGTTTTAAACATTGAGGTACATTTCTAACCCTTATTCAGCTGAACAAATACAATGGATCATCATATTTCCAAAGCCTAAATTTGCAAAAGGGTGTAATGCTTTATAAATATGGTCCACTTTCACAAACAGTGAAATGTCTATGAAACAATGAACAGAGAAAGGCACAATCAGTGTAGATGTGTAATTAACTCCCAGAGCACTGGAGATCCACTGGAAACAGGTCAGAAATTCAAATAACCTAAAAATACCTTTTGTAGGCAAAATGGGAACTTGACCACTCTTCGTTGCCAATGACTTCCTTGCGATGTGAAATACAGGTAGGCATATTGTTAATGGCACATTAAACCCACTTTACTGAAATCCTGTATCTGAAAGGTTAGATGTGAATTGTTTTACCTGGGATATTTTTATTTGTTTACCAGTCTGCACTTACATACCAGTTATATTGAAAACAATGTGTATTTTCTGGTCCGTTGCTGGGGCAGCCTTCTGGCGATGCCTCTTCCTCCTCAGAGGGGCCATTTTAGGAGAGACAGTGAAGGGCTTGTATGTGTCTGGCTGGTCATTCTGTAGCTCAGGGTCAGTGTAGGCATAATCCAGTCTGCCCTGAGCACCCCAGTTTCTGCCCCAGCCGCCTGGACCTATAACAGAAAAAAAAAAAAAAAAATTAATGACTTAATACAAATACATATGTTATATACAGTGTGTAAAGAAAATGTTTTTTTAAGAACCCTAACCTACAAGAAGTTGGTAAACTTTCAGAATCTGTATTTGCCAACACTTGGTAAAACAAAACAAAACAAAACAAAAAATTCATGAGGTGCGTGTTCACCTGTTTTCATGTAATTAGTTCATTCAATTAGTAAATCACCATTATATAGATTTGTTATGACTTACCGATGGCAAATCCATTCTCATAGTCATAGTTGTATTCTAGGCATTGTCCTTGGGGCATCACTTCTAGCCTGCATGCCACATCATCATCACTGCAAAATGATGGAACCTGAAACATCAACAAAGGAATCAAAACCTTAATCAGCTGAGATGCACTTTGAACTCATACTAAAATCTAACGAGGGGCCAATTCTCATTGGAATATATATTTTTCCATGAAGTGATTAGATACCAGAAAGCAGCAGAAACGCAAGCGCTGTCTTTGAAATATCTGCATATACCAAACTGAATGATAATATTGATAGTGATGATAAGAATGGATTTGCTCTGCTTGCTAGGGTTTCCAAGAACACCCTAAACATATTGCAGTAGGTTCAAAACTCAGCAGACAGGGGTTTGACTAGGTCTCGATCAGGTGATCACATTACCTGTTCTGGAATCCTTATATTGGCTTCCTGTTAAGTTGTGTATTGATTTTAAAATCTTGCTATGGACTTTTATGGCCTTGAAAATTGCGTCTCCCCCTTAGATAACTGACCTTTTGTCTATTTACACCCCTAGATGCAATTTGCGGTCCACTGACATTGGACTCGTATATGTCCTCACGACCAGACCACAAGCTATAGGTGATAGGGCCTTCTGTTCCTATACGCCTAGGTTGTGGAAAGCACTTCCCAAAGAAATAAGGGACTCAGAATCCTTGGGTGTTTTTTAAATCTCCCCTTAAAACTTATGTTTAAACAGGCTTTTTTTTAGATTTATTGTTTGATATTTTTCTTACTGTCTATTTTTATTTGTGTTCTTATGTACACTGCTTTATAAAATAGCGATTATTATTATTATTATTATTATTATTATTATTATTATTATTATTATTATTATTATTAATAAAAACCTGTGTTAACATTCCTTTAAATAACGCTGACCTGGTTTGACATAAGTAATTGCAAATATGCTCATACCATGCTTCCAAGCGCAGAGTAAAATTTTTCAGTGAAGGTTTCGAGCAGATTGAGGTCCTCACATCTGGATGCCTTGAACAGCATCTCAAAGGGTTTGAAGCCATGGTTTGCAAAGCGGTTCACTGTGAGGCATTGGGATAAAAACAGAAAGAGGATATGGACCCATTTAAGAATATTTTACACAGATTCCAATTTAATTAGTAATTCCTTTGGCGATACACTCCAATCAATTACAAACATATGGCATTTTTGTCTGCAGAACATGAACATGTACTGTATATGAAAAAAAGGTATTCAAATGTTATTCATAGGAAAATGTTTTGGAATTCATATGAATTTTGTTGATAAGGATTTTACGCTTTCAGCTGTAAACTTACTTTTGATTTTAAGACCTTTAAAAAGAGGTCCAACAAAAAGATATTTCGACCATATGCTTTCTATAGCACACATGTCACAGTCAGGTACTTCTGTTATCCCTCCAGTTAACCCATGTTGCATCTCTCCAATGCATGTCTGCACAGTTCTACCTTTTGCTTGAGGGATGCTGAACAGTGTACAACCCAGTAGGTAGTGCTAAAGAACTAATAATGTTACTTCATTGTAATGGGTCGTTGGAGTACTCTGGTGTACACATGTGTCCCTACTGCATTTAGTTTAAACCCAGTACACTGTTTAAAAGGCAGGTAGTTATACTTACAAGAGCAGTCTGGCCACTCTGCAGAGTAAGGAGGTTTCCACACTCCATCATGGGCACAGAGGTAGCTGTGAGCTGGCTCATCTGTGAAACCATACCCATCCATGCAATACAGAGTGCAGTTCACACCCGACTCCTCTTCAGTGCAGGAAAACTCCCCATTTACTGGGTTAAAGGGCTGCTCACAAGCCGATCCTAGTTGTAAAAGGATAAAATGACGTTTTAGTTAATGTAATGAACCTTTTTAACTACACTAGCCCAATGCAGCTATGAAGCTAATTTAAAAGGGCTACCCATGTGAAGAAACAATACAAATAGACCAATCATCATCTCATCTTCTTCAAGTTCACAGTATAAAATAATCAAAATATGGCACAACTAATGTGAAGCAGCATTAGAGTATTTTGGAGTCAATTTCAGAAGGTTGAGTTTTGTTTGGGTACTTCATTTAGGAGACACCATGAAAGCTTTCACAGTTGCACGATCTTCTTCTATCCATACTTCATGAAATTGATGATAATTTATATGGTGGATTTTCCAGAAACAATGTACTTTGAGGATTACAGCATTTTTGGAAATCCAATACATACCTCTAATGATGATGTTTATATCACAAGTCCTGTTGTTGCCTGATGGATCAGTAGCAGTGTAGTGAACAACCGTCTCTCCACGCGGGAACAAGTCTCCAGGAGAATGAGATTTTGTGATGGTCAGAGGAGCCCCTGTCATGCAAGCACATTGTTCATTATTATAGTACATGGTGAATGCTCAGGTTGGAGGACTTTTTCTCTTAGTTTTTGCACTGGAATAAATGATTGTAAGTTTTGGTTCTGATGTATATGCCACATTATACTGTATTATGTAAAATTATAAAAGCTGTAACCAAGGAACAGAGGCTAAAATAAACCACAATATGCCACAAAGTAAACCTATGCTGTAATATAACTGTGATATGTCATAGCACAGGAGACAGTATGTCACCATTCTAAATTATATGTTATGGTCTAACTGTGGTGGTGTATAGAAGACCACAACTCCCCGCAGTGACGTACTTCAGGTTTTCTTTAGCACATATCCATAACAGCTGTTGTCTTTTCCTAATGAAAACACATTTCCCTTTCAGTAAAAGCAATACCTGAATTATCAGAAAACTGTGGTACCTCCCACTCTGCGGTGAGCTGACTCTCCACTGTCTGGAAGGGGGGAGGTGATCTGCACCTATCAATGACAGGTGGCTCTGTGTCTAAAAGAGAAATAGACTTATCAAAGGTATGGAAACATACTTTTTTTTTATTTTATCAGCTGTCTGTATACAAAACACTTGCAGAGTCACTTAGAATAGGGCCTCAGTTTTACGTCTCATCCATTTTTAATAATTTTTTTATTAAGCTGTTACTCAGAAACCATATAGTTTGTCCAATTGCTCCAGTCTACAGTCAGTTACAGATTTATGCCTCAAGTTGATTCTATTGACCACACTGCTTGCCTGGTAAAAATTAATCAACTGGACATCAAACAGTATTTTCTCCAAGATGTGAGTAACAACAGTCATAGTCAAAAATCCTTATGGCAGTTCTGGTATTAGAGTAATAAAGCATTCAGATATCTTACATAGTCCTGGTCTACATAGACTATTATTTATTTAGATGAAACTTTCACGTACCAATCACTTTCACAATGAAAGAGCAACTGTCCCTGTTTCCTGATCTGTCAGTAGCTGTGTACGTGATCTTTACTTCTCCAATGGGGAAAGGGTGAGGGGGGATGAATGTCGGAGTAACTTGAATGGATACCTTGAGTTCACAATAGCAACACAGAGTTATTAAGATGTGAGAGTACACTGTGGAGGTAATATCAACGTACTCACAAAGCATTTATCAGTGTTACAGAATTAGCATGAAAAAACTAATGGGCATGTAGTCACTTGAAGCTTTTTTTTTTTTTTTTTTTTTTTTTAAGTATAGTGTTTAACCTAGAAATGAGGTAAATGCTTTGTGAATATGATGCATGGTGTCATTTTTACATGAAGGGCAGATCCCTATGGTCATAAAAATGTATTTAATGTATTTTTTGTATGTACTTTTTATGTATAATATGTACAATAACATGTATAATATATATGTTGTGCAGCTTATAATTAACATACAGTATGAAGGGCAAAGTATATGTATATAAGTAAATAATTCTGTCAACTATTTTCACCTGGTGTTTTAACTAAGGACTTGTGCTGGGCTACCTTTCCTTTTCTAGTCCCACAGGTCTAACATTTTATATTATGACCAATAGATGGAGTCATCTTATAAATCCGTCCTTAAATAAATAAGAGGGATAATTATTATTTTTTTTTTTACTTAGTTGATTCCTAATAAATGAAGCGTAGTTGCCTTTTTCTATTATGGTGTATGTATAATTCATAGGATCACAATTTATTAGACAAATACACAGTGAAACCTTACCTCTTCCCCAGAGTTATCTCTGGCATTGGGGATGATCCAGCTTATACTGGCTGAGCTTTGATGTTCCATTGTTTCAGTCACAATATCCTTAGGGCAATTAATTTGAGGCGGCTCAGTATCTATGTTTTCAATAAATAAACATTATGTATGAAAGACAGACTATTTTTAAAATTATGATTAAGAGAGATAGAATTATTTGACCAACTGTTAGTTTTTTAAAATAAAAGAAAGCATCTTTACTTTTACATTTTACTTTTGAAATAAAGTTTTTAAAATGCTGTGCAACTATTACCTTTAAAAAAAACATATCTACAGTAAAATCATGCAATGTACCTCTACATTTGGCCTTGTGGGCATTTTTGCTCCATTTTCCAGAGGTCAGACATTGAACTTCTCCTGTCACCCCTGAAAGACTGTATCCATGGACACAGCTGAGTCGACATACATCTCCTGCCTTCATTTCCTCTTCTCCACAGGTAGGGGGCAGAATCACCACATTTTTAGGCCTCTCTAGTGCGGGGCAGTGGATTTCTGGAAGGAAAATACCATGGAAGTGAGGATGTGAGGTAGAAGATTTATTAACTCTGAACCTCTAAAAACAGTCTATTCTTAAAAAAAGTCTATATTTCTGGATACACAATTAACAAATTGACCCCAATGACTCCTCTATTCTAAGCCTCTAGGTCAACATCTGAAGGTTTGTCTATAACAGTGAAGCAGGACTCAGGAAGAGCATATTTTTTCTTCCATTTGCTGCAAGGTGTAAAGACCTTAGTAAATCCGATCCATTGTAAGATCTATTTTTTTCTTCTTTTTTTTTTTTTTTGTGATCAATTTCACTGTAAGATCATTTGGGATTTACAAATAGTGTTGTTTTTTATTATGATGAAAGCTCCCAGACATTCTCTACACATAATCTTGGCTCAGTTATCCATACATTGAATGACATAGAAACTACCGCGAGAAGGGAGAAGTCTGTGGTTTTCATTGAAAAAGCATGTATTAAAACAGCTGTGCATGAGTGGTTGGTTGAGTTTGGGTCGGTAGTGCCAAACTGTTGATGAATCAGCTTCATCAGAAAAATTAAAATAAAGCATTGTGTTAACATGTCTTAACATGTTACCTTTAGTAGTCACTTTGTGTATAAGAGTAAAACCTAAATTATCAATAACAATTATCACACATCACACACCACTGCCTGTAACATGCATGCAATAATGTAAGGACATTTGCAAACACAGTCATACACTGTCACTGAACCTTACTTGTTGGAGTTTAGCTTTTGTTCATGGCGTGTACAGCTGTGGCCAAAGGTGTTGCATCACCCTATAGGAGTAACTCATTTTACTTGATAAAGTCAAATGAAACCTGCTAAGTAATGTTACATTAACATATTGATACTGCTTTGCAGTTTTTCATATACTTAATCAAAAACTGACATACATTTAAAAAAATTGATATTTCGAAATCTAACATGAAATACTGTACTACATTATGGCTTCCGGTAGACTTTTGTGATATCAATTTGTAGTTTGTTTGATTACATAATGTTAAATAAAATATCTCAATTATGTTCATATAGTTTTTTTTTTTTTTAATTATATCTCAATCCTAAAATTGTAGGTGATGCTAAATTTTTGGCCATAGCTGTAGTTAGTTCGACCTTCGCTAATAGATGGCTTTTTGAAACTCTCTGATTCATACAGAAATTCATCTTGATATTTGGGTAAATACTTGTACTTGCCCTTTTCCTTCCATATACCAAGAGCTCAGTGTCCTCCTTTTCTAACCACAAACTTGTTTTATTTAATTGCTTGAAAAAGAAGAGCAATGATATAACACTGTTAGATGTGATTTACTAAGTTTTCATGTGAAATCCAGACCATATGTTGAGCTACACCGCAACAACTGGCAGGTTTTATGATACATTTGTCATGCATGGTTGCAAATTTGCAGCAACACAGGATCTAAACTATATTTTATTGGACAATCAGGTTTACTCAGATAGTTTAAATAGGCTTTAAACATGTTCCGAATGGTGTTAATACAATGATTTTATGTACAGATCTGACCCATTTAGTATTGAATACAATAATAAAATTATAGATATATATATATATATATATATATATATATATATATATATATATATATATATATATATATATATATATATATATTGTAATATGATAGCCATATTCCTTTTTCAACTTTCCTTTATGAAGCAACATCACTGATACTCTAAATGGCACAGGTTGGAATCTGTAGTTACTGTAGGAATTGATATGTTTGACCCCATGACCATTTAATAAACATGAAGCTTAACAAAAGTGGTGGATTCAAGACTGGCATACAAGACAAATGCTGCAGTTGAGGCCAGAAGCTTTGAGGTCTAGCATGAGGCAACCACCCTCAAGGCACAGCTGAGGCAAAGTCCTCATCAACTCCCAATAACAGTTTAGGAGAAATAAAAGTCCTCTAATCCTACCACCAAGCAATTTTCTTTCCCCATGGAACTCCCAGCCAAGATTGCTTACTTGGCACAGGCAGAACACAAACCTCCACTCCCTGACTGCATGACTCCCTGCACACCACTC
The DNA here is from genome assembly GCF_017654505.1 of Polyodon spathula. NCBI lineage: Eukaryota > Metazoa > Chordata > Actinopteri > Acipenseriformes > Polyodontidae > Polyodon > Polyodon spathula. The sequence continues at coordinate 73,198,826 of NC_054534.1, forward strand.
GAGGTTCTCAGAACACAAACCTCCACTCCCTGACTGCATGACTCCCTGCACAGCACTCGAAGTTCTCAGAACACAAACCTCCACTCCCTGACTGCATGACTCCCTGCACACCACTCGAGGTTCTCAGAACACGAACCTCCGCTCCCTGACTGCATGACTCCCTGAACAGCACTCGAGGTTCTCAGAACACAAACCTCCACTCCCTGACTGCATGACTCCCTAATTGGTTTGATTTTGATTCACACAGATGGGGTTCGCCATGGGAAAGATGATTTGTGAACGTCAACACAATATCCAGATAAATGCTACCTCCAACAACAATGCTGCTGGTTTTCTGAATCTACAGTAGCCGTGATATGGTTAGTGTTATAGGAGGGAGCATTTGTTTTTTTTCGGTTTCATTCCCCCACTGTTTTAAATACCCAGAATTATGTTGAAAAATAACAGTGTTAAGGAAAGTAGTACAGTCCATTTCTTAAAATCACTACAGGGTATTCTTGTAACCATTAAAGTGATTTGACATTTCAGGCTCCTTTATAAGAAACCTCTTCCATGCTAGTTGCTGTCACTGTTCACTCCTGTGTCACGTGTTGGCTGTTGAGCTCTGTGGATCCCTCACAGCAAGCAAGCTGGATCTGACCTCACTATCCAGCAAACTACCAAGCAGCAAAATCCAAAAAACGTTTTGCCTTCTAGAATGGATGCCATAAAATTGAACTTGTCTCAATAGCACAAGCTAGGACCTATTCAATGAGGTAATCCTCAGTGTACTGCTTAGAAGTTATTCCTCACAGCTAAAGAATGTTTTACATCATACAATCTCAACTGTGTCCAACCTACCAACACACTGAGGCTCTGGAATATCCCACTGAGTGTTCACCTGACAGGTTAGTCTCGAGCTTCCTCTTAGACGATAGCCCTCTTCACAGGTCACCTGACACACTGTTCTGTATGATGTGTCACTAGCTGAGCAGTTAATGTGACCGTGTGCAGGTCTATTGAGTCTCGGACACATGCGAACTACGGACAGAAATGAACAAAGATGTGGAATTAGAATGGTGAGCTGGTTTGGATCTCTCAGATGCAGTAAAAACAATAGTATTACAAACTTACAAAAATCTTATACGGTTTTATTTATGGAACATGTGAGGAATGGCAGCCAATGAAAATAAATTATGAATATGTAATATCTGTATGATATTATTGGCTTAAAAATACATGAGTGCAGAACAACATAAAAATATAAATAAAATACAAAAATAAGTTCTTGAAGTAATAAATACTCAGATGTCAACTTTAAGGATGTACTTTTTAAAACAGATTTCTTCACAAAGTAAAGGTCAGGGTCTCCCTTAGAAAATATGCACTGTATGTACTGCAACTGAAAAACATGCTATGTTCTCAAAACATGAAACATGAATTTAACATGTTTTTATTAGCATTTAAAGGCTTCTCCATAAAAAGACAAGTAAAAAAAAAAAAAAGATGATTCAAATCTTCTAATACACCTCTGATAACGCTAAAAACATTTTGGAACATACCAGTACTGTATGTTTTGCTTGGAATATGCTCAATTAAACTATCCTTATTCCTGTTAAATTTAAAAAATAATATTACTTAAAAATAATATTCTTGATCTTAATATATGCAATACTAAAGTTGCAGACAAAGGTATTGGCACTCTATGCTTATACCATCATTCAAGGGAACAGATTAAGGACAAGAATTTAGTAAACTTCAACCACTTTTTTATAAAACATAAAAGAAAAATACAAATGTCTAGAAATTTAACAAATAATCTTTCTCAAATAACAAACTTATGTGTGCCTTCCTTTTGCTTTTATTGTAGCTTTCAGACACTTATGATAATTCTTAACCAGTATATGACATTGTTGGTGAAACTTGGGCCCATTCTATCTTGCATATTTCCTTCAGCTCAGACAGACTGCATACACAATGCTTGGCTACAGGTTAATTTCAGATCAGTCCAAAGCACTTCTATTGGATTGAGAGCTGGTGATTGCAAAGGCCATTCTAGAACTTTTATCTTCATTATTTCTTTAAGAATTCCGGAGTTGACTTAGCCATATGCTTTGGGTCGTTGTCATTGGAAGATAAACACTGTACTTTGCAGATTGTTTAGATACATGGCTGCATTCATTCAATCTGTAATCACATGAATGTTTTCAGTCCCTGAACTTCTAAAACACCCCCATATGATGATCGAACAACTGCATGTTTAACTGTAGGTACTGTACAAGGTTTTCTTCATTGAAGACTTTCCCTTTTTTTCTCTAAACATACTTTTTTGGGGACAAGTTCTATTTTAGTCTAATATTTCTTTTAGACGGTTTGTTTTAAGAATTTTCTTTAAAAGTGGTCTGCATTCATACAACACTGCTCTGCACTATTATGCCTGATGCTTCTAAATCTTTCTTTAAGTCAATTTTAGCTGGTCGAACGATTTTCCTACCTGCTGTACCTGTAATTTTTTGGGATGTCCACTTCTTTCAAGTGTTTCAGTTGAATTTGTTCTTGTGCACTTCTTGATTACTACTCTGATTAGAGATTTTGGTATTTCATATTCCTGTGATACTTTTCTGTAGCCATTTCCTTTGTTGCAGTTTGATATAAGTGATTTTCTCAAACATGAATCCAGCTCCTCTGTCTTGACTATCATCTGCTGTGTTGCCAAAGCGTTCTTCTTCAACAGATGTTGGAAATAATGACGTTGGTTTTTTTTGGCTATTGACTTTTTAATGCCACTTAATTACTGTGTAGTGGTTTTCTATCAATGAATATATGTTTTAATTAGTTCTATAACACTTTTACATACTTGTAATGTAAAGGTGCCAATACATTTGTCATGAACAAATATTTGAAATTGCTAAGTGCTTTTGTTTTATTTGTAAAGAACGTTTGCTAACCTACCAAAAATTGTGCACTGGCTAATGTTCACTAAATTCTTGTATTTAACTCTGGCCTGTTATGCCTGTTATGCCTGTTAAGCCCTAATTCTAGTAATCCCTTATAGGAATAAAAAGAGATGGTTTCCTTCCTATCTTATGCTGTGTTTGCTGGTCACCCAGGCTGCCAAGGATTATGGACTATGGTAGGCCTAAAATATATTATAGTACAAATAAATATCAATTTTTTTTGGCTACTATAACACATGTATGGATTAGTTTTCATTGACTTCTAAATTTGACACCTACAACCTTCGATACAGTACACGATTGGTAGCATTCAAAAACCAAATTTTGCGTCAGTGAAAAAAACACAAGTACAAACAAAAATGTGAATGGATTATATAATAACTCAGTATTATATTTTAAAGAATACAGCATGCACATGGTGCTTAATGAAAGAAACTGACCAGGCACAAATGTCATCTTTTGAAGGTCATTAGCTGCCATCATGTTGCTAAGCAGGGACCAACATGGTAAGAAAACACAGGCCAGCATGATGGCAATGTTATCAGGTTAGTTGTCTGGCTGACTGGATAGGTGATTACTATAGAGAATGTGTGATTAATTATAAACATATTTATGTAATTTCTCACTGCCTGTATGTGTAGAGCTGTCATCATTAAGGTTTCTCAAAAGTAAGTCAAAACAGACATACACTGCTAAGACCATGTTCAGGTGCACAGATCTTGCATGACAAAGTGAAATGTTCAGATTTATAATACATCATGAAAAAGGGTCAACCACTGTACATGCAATCTGTGACTTCAGTGAATGTCTTAGAATAAAGCGAATGCAGATAAAAAAAAGGTGGCGCATGTATGATGTATAGAATGAGAAAACTTAAACCCTTACCTCTGCATGCTGGTTCAGATCCTGACCACTCACCACTGGGTTGGCACAGTCGAATGCTGCTTCCAACTAAATCAAATCCCAGCTTACAACGGATCCCGCAAGCTGCATTGAAGTGGTTATTGCAGACATTCTGGATAAAAAAGCCATTTTCTGGTGGATGAATCTCTGGGCAGTGAACCACTATTCGTCGGAAGAAAGACTCAGAGTCAAAGGTTCACATTGAAAATATTGAATGACATTGTTTCAAACAGAAAAATCAATTCAACAGTAAAGTTTATATTTATTAAGTTTTGATTCATGCACTGTAAACTCTCGCTATTCCGAACCCTGGTAGTTCAGGACTGACATATCATTCAAACCATTGAATGGATGTTGACAGCAGCTTTGGCAAGGCTTTTTAGTATAGTATAGATTTGATCAGTACTAAACAGGGTTCGGCCTAACTGGTTTGGATGTACAAGAGTCTACTCTACCTGCATTTTACAGTTTTATGTGTCCCCATATTTTCATTATTATTGTCTCAAGACCTACCTTCACATGACTGGCCTGCTGCACTGTAGCCATCTTTACAAACACAGTCCTTGACAGTAGTGCTTCCGGGTGGAGAGGTGTGGTGCCTGTCAGGGCAGGGAATGCAGGAGCCGATTCCACCCGGTGTACTTTCAGGCTTGTATGTGCCTGATGGGCAAGCTGGGTTAACCAACAGAAAGAACAAAATAATGCATAAGGAGTCAGAGCTAAGGATGTTTCTAAACATTTCCAAGGTCTTCAAAGGGTCTTCTGTTTTGTTCATGTGCCCTGACAAAGCTTTCAAGTTCAACATCAACCTAAGAATCCTACTTGGTCTCAGAGTGAAGCCTTTTTCTATCTATCTAATATTTCTATACAATCCTTTTCATCACTGCACCACATCTGCAGTAGACATTTTTAGTTAGAATGATATGTGAGACAGAGGATATAGATGGACCATTCAGAACAGGCTCTGTAAACCATTTTAATTGAAACTGTAACCATTCTGCTGATGTCAGTCACGTGCACACAGTATTCTCTTTTGCTAGAGCTCCAGGAAACACTTCTAACTATTTTTTTTAAAGGCTTGATGCCGAACCCTTGCACTGATCATCTGCTACTCTATTTTCAGATTAAATGAAAGCTGAATATGATTAATTTCCATTCTGCATATACTGTATTACATACCACATTGTATGTGGCAGACAATATAGGCACATATTAAGGATAAATAACAGGTAACCCCTTTCCTAGTATAGACTACAGTAATTTTGGATATTTGCATGTTGCTATCACCTGATACTTCAGAAATTTTACATTAAAATGACTCTAGTGGGCTGATGCTTAAATTAATTTCCTTTTTAATCACAATCGTGATTGCTGGATATTTTTTTTGTCGTGCCAATATTGTTTCTCTAACATTCCGCTCATGCTTTTGAAAGTAGTTTCCAGTCAAAGCATGTATTGTTACATCTTCCTGTGCCTCTCAACCATGAAGAGTGTTTATAATTCTGTCAGTAGTGTGTAACTGTGCTGTTTGAAGGGAGACAGTATGAGTGATGCGACAGCGAATTTATTTTGACAGACTTGCTCCATTTCATGTGTTACACAAAACAATTATGCTTATATTCATGCATAAACAGTATGCTGTGTGAATGTTGCAAAGACCATGCTGTGTTAAGATAAACAGTTTTTTGGGTTGTTTTTTTTTTGGCCAGACTGTTAGAGTCACACAATCAGACTTTTAAATAGCATAGCTGTGTCACATAGTTTTTTTGTATATAATAACTCATACTGAATAAACTAATTTTAAGTGTTACTGGTTGGTATCCAGTTCAGTCTGAATGCCTATGTATTGTAGTTCACCCCAAGCCAATGCATTAATTAATTTTCCCTATTGCCAAGTAAGACTGACTTTTTTACACTTGTACACATGTCTCTTAAGAAACATGTGGCTGTGCCAAGATTAAGCCAGTTATATGCCAAAAAAGAAACATATTACCTACTGTACCTAAAATAGATGAGGTACGGTACAGCCAAAAACTAGTAATTAGCATTACAGACATACAACAGAAAACAGCCCCATGACTATATCAAGTAACACAAAGATTCCAGCTAAGATAAACTATCAGGGGTTGTGTGGACCTGGACCTGAACCTGAACCTGGTCAACCTCCTTAAAACTCTATTTTAAAATGATGAACATTAGGAAGTAGTTTTGTTAAAAACATAAACCATGTTTATCGTTTAAGTAAATATCCTACAGTATGTTAAGCTTTATGGCTTTTGGCCAGACCTCTTATACAGACTATTTTAAGATTTGAAACTTTTAACTTCCTTTTACTGTATTCCATCATTACAGTGCCCATATATATATATATATATATATATATATATATATATATATATATATATATATATATATATATATATATATATATATTTTAAAACGTTATTTTAAAATATCATCTAGATCAATTGAATATACCACATAATGTCCACAGCACTTAAAATATATAATTCAAACAATGTATTAATCCTTTTGGGGTAATGGGGTTTCACTTCTACTTTCATTTAACATACAACAGGTTATACTTAGACATAGAAAAGTTTAAACTTAGATATAATGGATGCAAGATCCTAAAAATGTTGGCTAAGAAGTAAAATTCCAGTATTGGATAACAACAGCAGGGTTCTCACCAGCGCTGTTGAGCGTAACGGACCGTTATGTTGCTACCTTCAAAAATGACGGTGTTAAAAATAATAATCCTGTGAAACATTGTTGGTTATTCCTGTATGTGAGAAATGGGTTTGCTTAAAACACTTGTTTCAGCTTTCAATATTCTTCAATGCGTTGGTTGTGACAGCATGTTCTTGAACCTATTAGCACATTCCCCTCTGTTGACAGATGAGACTAGATCCTGGGTGTGCCCCTGACACACAGCTCTGTAACATTCCCACACCGTTTCAGATCTTTATTATTGTCTTGCTGGTAAGTTATTATTATATAATGTTACTATTATTGAGGCGACAGTATGTAAATCCACACGACAACAGTTATTGTAATGCTGAACAGGATTTATAAAGTAACATGATGGTGGTACCATTACCTTTCAACAACAGCCAATTGCTATAGCTTCAGCACAGAACAAGTGTTTTGGTCACCGTCCACACTATAAGCCTGCGAGCAATCAACTGAACTGGAACAGGAACAGTATCCCTTTTTACTCTAGCTTTTGACTACATCCGGTCTAAACACATCCTGCAGTTGGACAGCAGACAGAAAGGATCGGTAATTGTACAATACAATAATAAACCCCTCAGGCAACAAACCCCTGAAACACCTCCACCACCACCACCACCCAGCAATGCCGAGTCCCTTTGGCACTCTTGCCAAAATGTGCTTGTCTGAGGCCTCCCTCCAGATCTTACAGAAAATCCAGGGCATTCATCTCATCATGGTTCAACTCTGTAGCATGCAACCAGATTTCATGGGGCTGGTGAACTTCTCTCCCTGGCATCAGTCTGTTTGGTGTGAATCCAGTACTTGAGTGTGCAATACTGTGATGTGCATCCGTGAGCAGCAGTAGATATTCGTCCCAGTTATGTTGGTCAACATAGCAACGAATCATTTGAAGAAGGGTGCGGTTAAACCACTCAACTTGCCCGTTAGACGCTGGATGATAGGGCATTGTTCTGGTTTTTGTTACCTGTAAGAGCCGACATACTTTCCTGAACAAGACGCTCTCAAAATTTCTCCCTTGATCAGAACGTAGTTTGAGGGGAGCCCCAAAGCGAGCAATAAAGTCATACACCAGCTTCCTGGTTGCTGTTTCAGCCCCTTGATCTGGTACAGGGAAGGCTTCCACCCATTGGATAAACTGATCAATAATAACTAAAATGTATTTGTTTCCTGCAGCAGATATTTGCAGCAGACCTAGTATATCCATATGCAACCGGTCCATATGTGCTCCTGCTTGTTAATTTTGCAGTTTAGTTATTGATGGGACCTACTGTTTTATAGCCTCTGCACTGCTGACATTTCTGAATGAAGAGGCAAACATCTCCCATTCCATACCAGTAGTAGTGTTTGTGGAGACACTGAAGAGTCTTTCCTTCCCCTAAATGGCCAGATTGAGGAGGATTGTGGCAAGCCTGTAGAACTTCCTTCTGAAGCGATGCCGGCACATGCAGTTGTAGGGATGGGTTGGATTCATTGGCACTTTCCCAGAGGTAGTGAAGAACCCCATAGTGCAGTTCAATTTGAGGCCAACACAACCAGTACTTTCTCACTGCTGGGCTTTCTAGGGCCACTCGTTCTCGAATAAGTAGGCTCCCCTGATCTTTCCAATGATGCAAGAATGAAAAATTAGGGTCCATCTTTTGCTCTATAGCCAATTGTTGCAAGTCAAAAGGCTGCATCCAGTTGACAGTTGACACATTTGGCTGGTTCAGCCCGTCTGCTTACTGGTCTCTGGCATTGCCTGGCTCATTCTACTGGAGTTCCAAAGTCCCATTGTGTTCCAGGCGCCTGCAAGCCAAAGGCACCACATCATCCACATCGCTGTCAAACCTTGCCCACTGCTGATGGAGTTTCTTGCAGTATCTGCAACCTTGACATGGTAAATTGGCTACATCCTTTCCTGCCTGGTAACAGTCACAAGTGTTAGGACCTTCTAGATTGCTTCACGACAGTGCATCTGCATTTGAATGGTGACGGCCTGCTCGTTTTCAATTTCTAAGTCATACTGGCTAAGTTCTTCAAGCCAGCGGGCTAGCTGCTCTTCTGGGTGCTTTAATTGGAACAGCCACGTCAGACTGTTATGATCTATGCACAATAGGAACCTTTGCCCAAGGAGGTAGTGGCAGAACTGATGAGTATACCACACAATGGCAAGAAGTTTTTGTCTTGTCACACAGTATCGTTGCTGAGCAGGTGTCAAGTGAGAACTCGCTTATGAAATTACTCTCTCCTCCCCCCATTGGAGCGGAGATAAGATGGCCCCAATGTTCCAGTTTGAGGCATCCGTGTCAAGGATGAACTATCCCTCTGCTACTGGATATACTAAAACTGGGGCAGTTGTCAATTTTTTCTTCAGCTGCTCAAAGGCATAATGTTGTGTCCAACCCCACTGGAACTTGTAGTAATAGTTACACAGGCCAAGGAAAGATTGTAATTCTTGCACTGTGCGAGGAGGTTGCCAGTCCTGAATGTCCTTTATTAAGGCGGGGTTAGTTCTGATGCCATAACTACTGACAATATGTCCCAAAACAAAACCTCCTCTTTGAGCAGTTGGCACGTTGATGGTTTTAGTTTTAAATCATAGCTATTTAGACATTCAAAAATGTCAGTCAAACGCTATATGCTTTGTTCAGCTCCTCTTCCCAGGATGATGATGTCATCGGGGTAGATTAGAAGCATCTCCCATTGTAGCCCGTGCAGCCCCAGCTCCATGACCCTTTGGAATGTGCTGGGAGCATTGCATAGTCCAAATGGCATTCTAGTATATCCGTACAGCCCGTTCCTCATGACAAATGCAGTCTTGTCACAATCTTTTTTGTCTACTTCAATCTGCCAGTAGCCACTTTGCAAATCTAAAGTTGAAAAAATAGTAGCAACACCAAGGACATCAAGACACTCTTAAATTTTTGGCAGTGGGTATGCGTCTGACTGTTATGCTGTTCAGGCATTGGTAATCCACACACCAGCGGACACCTCCATCCTTTTTACAAACTAAGACTACCGGGGATGCCCATTCAGAGCTGGATGGCACGACAACACCTGCAGCTAACAGGACTTGAAGATGCTGATCTTCCTCACCTTTGAAAATCAAGTGGGGTGCATTGTATTTGTTGGTGTACTGGCCTTGCTATTCCAGTATCTTTGTTGTGTGCCACCTCACACAAGTGGTCTAAGTCTATGTCATTTACTGCAAAGACAGACTTGTACTTAAGAAGTAGAGCAATCAGTTGCTCTTGCTGGTCTTCACTGAGTGCTTCACTTAAATCTGCTAACAGGGTTTGCAGATGCTCAGGTGGGTCAAATGCACTTGCTCCTTTTATTCTCCCAATCTGTTGCAACTGAAAAGTTTCAGGCTCCTCTTCTGGCCAGGGGCCCTCATACTCCCCATCATTTTGCGACATAAACTTCCCAGTCAAAAGTCCTGGTCCCATTTTGAAAAGTCACGCTTAATCCAGCCAGGGCAACCATCTCTTTCCCAGACTCGGCATTGCACAGGCATGTCTTCTTGAGGTTTTGTTACTTAAGGGAAGCAACTTGAAAGTGTCCTCAGAAATTACAGTAGCTTCTGCTCCCATGTTGACTAACTGGTATGCCATTAATAGTCACTGCAGTTTGTAGACTGAGGCCTCTGTTGGCAGTGCGTCCAATCAATAGGATGGTGGACTTGTCTTGACTTGTCTTATCTTGAACATTCCCAGCGGAAATGTCCCTCCTCTCGACACCGAAAACATGCACCTTTAGCATTTCTGCTTGGGCTCGGAGACTGAGTATTGGTTCCATGTTGTGGTGGCTGGCGTATCAGTCTTCTCCCCCTGTCCACATGGTGGAGTCCTTCATACTGGACTGGAGCTTGCCCAATGGGTTCAGATCCAGCTACTGGGTTGAAGTGATCTAACAATCAGCCCATCATACGCGACAAGCTCTGCCTTTCACATCGGAATCACGACTAAGAGTGGCCTTGTAATTATGTTCATGGGCCCCCGCAAGTTTTTGTGCCTCAGCCAGTGACCCCGATTCACGGTTCATAACCTCATAAGCCACGTTCTGGTTTTTTAGTCCTTGTGAGTTGCGAGCTGGTCCTGTAGTTCTAACTCTACTCCAGGATAGGCGAGGTTAACCAGGCGGCACACCTCTTCAGAAAACTCAGCAGTGGACTCATTGATCTGTCATAGTTCCCCTAACTTCCTGCATGCTGTAGTTGGTGGGTCTTTCTGTCCAAAACGCTGTGACAGTTGTTCCTTTATAAGTGAATAATCTTCCCTTATATGTTCTGGGAGAGAGCAGGCATACTGTATAGCAGGACCAAAGAGGCATTCATGCAGTCTATCCACCTTCTCGGCACCATTCCATCCATACTAGCTTGCTTGCCTTTCAAAAGGAAGTAAGAAAGAGTCCCAGTCTTCTTTCCCATCGTAAGTTGCAAGCTTGGCTTTGGGGGCTTCATGGAAATATGAGCGGTGACCCTGCCCTATGCTGGTGTGGGTGGTGTTGCTGTCATAGTCAGCTGACCCTGTGGGGATGTAGAGGTTGGTCCTGGGCTATGTTTCTTGGTGTTGCACAACTGGGTCAGAAGCAGGGCTGCCAGCACGAAAGCCTGCTCTAGGGGGACCGGAACTGCGTGTCCTCTGATGAATGACCTCTAATTCTGCCGCAAAGAGACAGTCAGTGGAAGTGTTCCATCGTCTGGGTGTATCACCATAGCGTGATAGGGTTGGCGCTGGTGGGTTGCGGTTAACAGCCAAACTATGCGCAGGGCGGGTCATGTGCTCACTACTTCTGATGCCGGGGCATGTGCATGACTTTTCCTGCCTTGTCTGCTGGGGGTTACGAGGATATCTGTTTCTTTCACCGCAATAAAAGTTAAATAAAACATTGTTGCATTTTATTCCGGACTCGCCCCCCCCCCACTTACTCTAACCTCTACATCTAACCCATGATGAAACTTATTTTGTTTAGTTCCCTTGCTATGGTGTTGTCAGATAGTATTTAAGTTATTTAAATAAACTTTGCAACTGGTGACTTGGTGGCGGTATGCTTTTGCGCTAAAAGACAACAAAGGTAATTCACTCTCTATTTGTATTATGCTGTATCTGTTAAAATCTGTCTTCGGCCGGTTGGCTGTGGGCAGTTGCCAAGCCCAAGAATTCAAAGCTAATTCGGCATCTTCCCACCACAGATCGGTGCTTCGCCAACTGCCAGGGCATTACGGCAAGTTAAAAGTCGTTCTTCGCCATCAGCCCGGGTTGGCTGTGGGCAGTTGACGAACTGCCTGGGCAATGCCGAAATGACATAAAATTCGAAGCTAATTTGGCATCTGCCCGCTGCAGCTGGGCACTTCGCCAACTGCTCGGGCATTATGGCAACTGCCAGATTTTGACAACTGTCCATAACATATATATATATGTATACAATAAAATTGGAAATGACGGGTAAGAAAATGTTAGTGATTAAAAGCGTAGCTATCATCACCCACAACACAGGAATTTGTGCAGAGAATGATAAACATCGGTTTGAGTAGCCACTAGAGGGCTCTAAACAAGCGGTGTTGAAATAATAGTAACAGTTAGTTTAATAGTAACACAGTTAGGTTTAGGGGTAGAGATTACATTACTGGCAGACATTAGGTTTAGGGGTAGAGGGAAGATTTAGGGGTTAGGAGGCTGGTTGGTACCTATTGGCCCATTCATATGGGATGAATTTGCTTGGTAACGTCCCATTCAATCAATTGATTCTAATCAGATCGGCTGGGTTTATACAGTACTAACTGATTAAATATGGTGTCTTTACCTAACTTCTTATTCTTAGCCCAGAAATCTGTGTGTTATTGCAGCTAAACACACAAACACACATACACACACACACACACACACACACACACACACACACACACACACAGCAGTAGTATGAAATATAAATGAGCTGCTGTCAGGCTTTCCTGTTATTTTGTCATGTGTTGTTGTATTTAAAGAGTCTTTGACTTTGTCACACACAGAGAAGCAGTATTTTATTGTTTGCTGCAGGCAGTGCTGATAATTCTTTGTATAAATAAACAGCATGTCCTTTGTTTGCAAAACTATCAGACAAGTAGCAAATCATATAGACCTCTTCCTGCATAATCCTAACAATCTCATAACAATATCATAATTTATACAAGTGTGGAGAGATCTAGCTGCAGAATGAATACACTAGTACCAGTCATATCTGATTGAATTGGTTCCAGGGGTCCAAGGATCTATACTATAAGAAAATCAGGGGAACATATTGCAAAACAAAACAGTGTAATACAGAATTTGGCAATTTACAAAATAACATTCCAAAACAGTTCTTACCCTGCTTTATCACTCTATGCCAAAGTAATCTGACTTTGTTTTTTTGCACCTTGTGCATTAACCCAAGACAGAAACAACAAGACAGCGAGAACACAAACACACACTGACTTAATAATACCTTTTATTTAACAGGATTAAACAGGCCAGTTCCGTGAAGTAACATTATGTAAGAAGTAAATCAGAATTCCCAAACGCACCATCTATTTTCAATCTGCAAATGAATCCATTCTGTCCAGCTATGATATGAATCTCCTGTTTTAAAACCATAATGAAATGTACATTCATCAGTGCCATTCAGTTGGTAGCAGCATGCCAGAGCATCTTTAATATAGAGTATTGTATCTTACAGGATTGGATATGACTACTGTATTTTTTTTTTTTTTTAACTTTAGCTCATTTTGAAAACACAATTTCTTTTCCATACATTGCACTTGTTATACAGTATAAACAGAAGAATGATTCATGAATGTAGATGGAGTGCTGTGTTTACTTCTCTCATGATTCTCTGAATCACCGTGTCCAAACGTGTAATTTAGAAAATCATTCAGAATTGTTTCAGTTAAGTTTTTGTTCTTCTAATAGCGATTTGTTACAAATGTGTTCTTTTGGAGAAGATACTACAGTTTTTTATTTATTTATATATTTATTTATTGCAAGAAAAGGACACACCACTTACAGGTTTTCATAGATTTACTTCATCTTTTTTAAAAAAAAAAAAACTAGCAGGATACATTTCAGGTGGGACTCTTTGATTGAAGCCATGCCTTCTTGTCTCAAAGGTGACTCAAGTAAGATTCATTTTCAATAGCATTTTCTACTTTTTCTTTTATCTTTATACGTTTCTAAGACAGAAATACAGTAGCACACAATGATGGACAGACTGGGGATTAAACAGGTACAGAGAGGAAAGAGAGGTACAGCAGAGCAGTGGAGAACTCATTCATATTCCGCTCTGGGCAGGCTGGGTAACAGTGCTGAGCATTCCATTGTTCCTGGATGGAACACAGTCCACTAGAGACTGAGATAAAACTACTTTCTTTGAGACCTCAAGAGGATTTAAACCAAGAATTTGGGCCATGAAAGAGGAAAGCAATTTTCCCATGTCACCTTGTATAATATTTTCTCAAATCTTCCATTAAGGGTTATTTCACAGTAGAAAGCATAAATTGTAGTACACATTTTTTAAGCACAATAACACATTCCAGGATGTTCAGATATGTGCCAAAATAGGCTTTGCAGATATTAGACCATATTTGATTACCCTGTTGTGTGTTACTGATTTCCTATCCAAAATGGTCTGCTATTGTGAATTCAACTGATTAAACAATGTCTAGTCAACACCAGATAATTTCACAAAGAGGTTATTCATCTCATTTAAATGGTATTTGTTAGTTAGTTTTATTAGGTTTTTTTTTTTTTTTTTACAAGCACTGAGACATTGTATCACTCATGATTTATTTAAGGAGTAAGAATTTATTTGAGAATGGAATGTATACAATTGCCAGTGTTGCTTTTAACTTGCTGCTAATGCAGGAAGGCAGTTAACCTCAGTGGCTTGTTCACTCTCAAAACGAAAAGCTTTCAAACGAACAAAAACTGGACATCCAACAAAACAGCTTGGCAGTTTTTAACGGGCAGTATGACAAATTCCAGTGTTTTCCACAGTTGAGACAAAAACAGACTTCTCGAATGCTGATCAATCCACAGACGTCCCAAGTTACACATTTGCTGCTTTAACATCTGTTGTTTTATGCATGACTTGGGAGCATATAAAAAAAATATATATATAAAAAAAAACTGCATTCTTGATTTAGAGTCATCATTGACTGGCTGTTTCTGCAGTGTCCAGAAAATCTCACTCATCAGAAAATGTTCAATGTTTTTTTAAGTGTTTAAAATCCATTGTCACGAATCACTTAGATATTATGCAACAAAATTTGTTGAAAACATTTTAACAGTAGGTTTTTGATGCTGTTGTTAGTTAGCAAAGTTAACTATAAGAAAAAGAGAGAACTGCAGCAAATGGCATACAGATGAGATTCCTAACTCAACAGTTTTGTAATGTACATGTTTGGATTATGGTAATTTACAGAAAAGACTGGTGATCCCTGGTAGATTGGAGTTATAGCAAGTGCCATAGATTTACTATATGTTCACTTCAAAAAGTCTGTGATTGACCTTTTATATAGCAATAAACACAGTGCAAATCAAATCACCTTAAACTTGCATCCTCTTATAAAGTGTATGCATTTGCCAGTTGGTCCTCTACAGTACATTCTACTTTGAAAAAGTAGAAATTACAGTATAAACCGCTATTCCTTCAAAAGAAAACCCCAAAAAACTGAGCAGTATACATCATATCCAGACTTATACTGTATTTATCGTTACTTACTTTGATAATAACCTAATTTATGTTTGTGTTTATTAAACATGGAACATATCAAAGTTGAGCCATCAAGCAGAACATTTTTTTATCAGCTTTGATGAGTTATTGCACTCTTGTGTGCGACCAGAAATTTGATTTTTTTTCAGTAATGCATAAAAACAGCTTATAATATACTAGGCAGTAGCTGTAGCAGAAATTTACATGTTCACATTTCAGTCCCTTTATGTCAACTTAAGCGAACCATAACATTGTATTAGTTTGTATTTGAAAATGCCCCTAAAGACATCCTTATCATTCCTAAAAGCATGTCCTGAAGTCAGAGTGATCTTTTTATATGCCAGTCAGAAGTATACCTTGTAAAAAAACTTTTCTTTTGCTTAACTTGCCTGGAGCCAACAGTTAATAACTAATTAAATAACCAAGGCGCTCCATAAATATAAATATTTTCAGATTTTTTTTACATTTCTACCTCATTTCCTAAGATTTCCAGAATTAACCAGACCATATACAACAAGCAGCCGGCTGCAGTGATTCAAACCATCTGGTTCCATTGCTAAACAATTTATTTGTTTTGCAGCCAAGGGCAGGAGAGTCATACAACTTCAGTTAACTTGATGAAGTAGGGGCACACGCTCTGGCTGAGGCCTAGAATTAGGATATTAATGAGCAGGATGTCTGGAGATGCCCTGAGATAAGGCCGTTCATCCCAACCACTGCTGCTCTGCTTCAGTTCTGATCAATTGTAGATTGTTCAGTGTAAGTGAAAGGAGAAAAGAGTGACGTTTTATCTGACTGGTCTTCAAATCCTTGCCAGTGCCTCGTTTCTCATAACATAAAGACCACAGAATAGCTGTGGCTCCACTGAAGTCTTCTTTTATGTAATGCCCAGTATTGCACTCTGAAAAACACTTTACAGTTAATTAGAATGACTGTTTTATTTGGGGAGCATTCTTGGTGTAGTGTTTTAAGTTTAACTTACTTATAAAGGACCTTTCTTTATTCCTGTGGATATTTCTTGTAGTTATAAAAGATTTGTCTATGAGTTACAAGCCTTTTTTTTTTTTTTGGACAGTGATAGTTTACCTTTTCATTACTCTTGAGAAACAGGTTTTTAAAATGTTTGTAGTATAAACAAACAACTCTTAATAATTGACTGGATATAACAACTAGTAAATTGTCACTACAATACATGCGACTTTGCACAAGTCATAAGGCGTGAACATTTAAAAAAATAATAAACTTAAGATAGATAAAGGCTTCTTATAAGAGAATAGCGAGTGTTACTTGGTGGAAAAAATTACATAATGTATATAAATTACTCAACGTAATAGATCGTGTGCATGCCATTTGAGTTCTTCAAAAGGTACATTCAGTCAAACTATTTTAGTCGTTTTGTTTATAAATCTAAACAGTCTTTGTTGTATCGCATCAAAAGGAGCTGAGGTTACTGAAGAGCCTGTTTCTGTACCAGGATCTCTGTTATGACTTTATTAAGGTCTGCACTCGAGCCAGTTAATCCTGATTGGGCACACGCATGCAATGAAAGCTCTGTGTAGGGTTTCCATGTGTTCAAGGAAATTAGCAGTTACGTGTTTAGCGACTGCCGTAAGTGAAGTTGTTAGTGTTTCCAGTGTGATGGTGTAAGGTGCTGACTGAAATACAATAAAGGGCAGTTCACATTTACGGATACAACTGAACTGAAATGTACTTGGTTTAAAAAAAAGAAAAGGCCACCATTATAGGTGTATAACAGAGAAAAGATAATGAGACAAGCTTGTTTATTTTTTGCGGAAAGTAACTAACAGTATCACTCCCATTAAAAATCTAATGCGCTATATTACCTTGTTATTGACAAAAGTAATATTATTACACTAATGCATTACATAAGTATTGAATTACCCCAACTCTGCTGATAAGACAAAAAGACAACCAAGTGTACACTTTTATACATCATAACGTCTAAAAAAAGGCTCATTGCATCCACACCAACATATTTTAATATGGAGCAATACGACAATTATTATTGACCAAAAGGGATTTATTTCATATTATTAAATATACACGTGTCCCTGTCTGTTGGTTGTTTTCAAGTGTATCTTTGGTATTAGTTGTGCTGTGTTTGTGTTAAAAAATGATTTATATACTTTCACATTTATCATTGTCCCTAAAGAGGATGCAAGGCTTATATTGACCTCTGAAGACCATGTACTCGTTTTCACAAAAAAAAAAAAAACTAAATAAACAAAATTCTTTTCGTAGCTTAGTTTGACAAATTTCTGATGTTACAGAATGTCTTCTGCCATTTCACGTTGCCTTTCTAAAGCTTCAGAAAACTTGTTGAATAATCTTTATAAAAGCTTCACAAAAGCCTGTTGAACCCTAATCAAATAGTAGCTTGTGCAATCGTTGAGGTAATATTGATATATATATATATATATATATATATATATATATATATATATATATATATATATATATATATATATATATATTATTTTTTTTTTTTTTTTTTTTTTTTTTTTTTTTTTTAATTTAAAAAAATAGATAAAAGCATAACAACATTATTTAAAACGAATTTGAAGGAAACTGTACATCAACAAAGAGGATGTTGTTAAAACCACAAAATTAATTTTATTTCCTTATTAATCATCTTTTAATTCCCTAAAAGTGAAAAAATAGTCCCTTTTCAATTATGCTCAAGCGCAGGTGGTTAGTAAGAGCAGGCCCCTATCCTGCTAACCTGCAAGTCCTAGGCTCAAATATGTATGGAGGCAGTATTCAATTATCATAAACAAATTTGAGCCTTTTAAAGGTGTAAAATATAAGGAACCAGCACCTATACAAAATTTAAAACAACCCCTCTCACCAGCATATGTCATAATCAGTGGAGTAACATTTTGTAAGATCAAAGGTTTTTAAAAATCTAATTTTCTTTAGTCTAGTTATCCAGAAAAAATCTACCAGAAAGTATCGGAATAGAATGATGTAATAGAATGAATTTACATGTATGCTGCTGATAGCTGCTTATGTATAATGTAACATTGACATCAGCTTGTGCAATGACATTATTTTATACAACAAAAGGGCTAATTGTAAGGAGAACAAAATAGGCAATTATATTTATGTTCTTTATAATTACAGTATAACATAATTTTTCAAGTTAAAATCAATCAATCAATCAATACATAACTAAATAAATAAATTCTGCCAGTGTATGGTTTCAGCTGAGGTTCTTGGTATATTTTCTTCCCCCATCGTAAATAAAATAAACTATACAGCTCCCGGTTACCAATACAGGTAGGCATTTTCAGTCAGTGTATAACTGAGTGCAGTAACTATGGAGCGTTTTTTCAAACGTCAGAGAAATAGCCCTGAACATAATGAAAGCGATTGTACTTCTACCAGTACAAATAAACAACCTCTCTCACTAAAGGTATCAAAAACAAAATGTCAGGGGGGGTTCCTCAGTCAGGATGCCTAATGTCAAGGGGAGTCTAAGCCAAGAACGTTTGGGAACCCCTTCTTTAAGACATTAGTAATATATTAATTATTTTAGAATTCTTTTATTTTTACTTAAAAACGTTGAACTAGACCCATATTCTTGGCAAACAAATTTTCAGGAAGTCAACAACACTCTGTCATTCAGAGCCTAAAAACAGTTGTGTTTTTTAGTTTGGGAATCCTAAATAGGGGCAAGAAGATACAGTTGTTTAACACTTTGTATTGTGTTTGTAAGAACCTTTTCTGGGGGTCTGCATGCTAAAGATTTCTTACACTTCATGGTTTTATGTTTTATATTCATCTTGGAGCTGCCTTGAGAAATCCTAGGAATCCTGACAAGAATAAATATTTACAGTTTGCTTTTTAAAGAAATAAATGGTATTCATCTCTCAGTGAGCTGGGTAAGTGCTCCACAGATGTTACAGCTGGCACACATTACTTGCAATAAATCCATGTGGTAATAAAACTGTTATTAACCAGTGTTTCCAGGGTTTAGTAAAATAAAAATAAAATTAAAAGATAAGCAAGCATGAGCTATTTAAAGCTATTTTTTTAAATATTATGCTGCAATACCAAAGCAATAACTTCAACCTGAGTAGCAATTAAAGACCTACTTGACAAGTAAATAAAAGCTTATGATGATATAAGCCACAAAGGAGTGCATGTTCATTCAAGGCTTTACTCTTAAACCAATTTGAATACCTTAAATCTGTCTGAATTTTAGTGCCCTGGTTTTTAAATGTGAAATCAACCGATCTAAGGGAAATCTAGTACATTTTGTTAAAGAGTCCCAAATTAATAAACTTTTATTATTATTATTATTATTATTGTGAGCAGATCCGGCCTTTTACCCAGGCTAGTCCAATGTTTTTTTTGAGGCCCATGGAGGTCAAGTTCTCTGCTCATAGATATAATGAAAAGAATCAACTTTTGCTGCACAGTTTGTTTTTTTTAACTAGAATTTTTTTAACTAGAATTGTGTAAGTGAATGGAAGGAGCCTGAGCACCCAGTGCCCAGAAGAGGGGAGCACAGGAGTCTACAGCCCACAAAGGGGAAGGCAGAGCGTCCACAACCCATGTCTCCACCAGCAGAGGGAGAACACCTGCTGTTTCCACCTCCACCAGCAGAGGAAGAATGCCTGCTGTTTCCACCTCCACTAGCAAAGGAAAAATGCCTGCTGTTTCCTCCTCCACCAGCAGAAGAAGAATACCTGCTGGTTTTGTCCTGAGAGGGAGAGCCACACCAGTCCCCTGCAAGAGAGGGAGAGCCGCACCAGTCCCTGCAAGAGAGGAAGAGCCACACCAGTCCCCTGCAAGAGAGGGAGAGCAGCACCAGTCCCCTGAAAGAAGGGTAGACTACACGTCTTTCCCACCTCCATCACCAGGAGACTACACGCTGTTCACACCTCCGTCACCAGGAGACTACACACTGCTCCCACCTCCGTCGCCAGGAGACTACACGCAGCTCCCACCTCCACCGCTTCCACCACCAGGAGCAGAGCAGCAGGAACTGCCTCTGCCTCCGCCACCTCCACCAGCAGAGGGTGAGTGCCTGCTGTTTCCACCTCCACTAGCAAAGGAAAAATGCCTGCTGTTTCCTCCTCCACCACATCAGCAGAAGAAGAATACCTGCTGGTTTTGTCCTGAGAGGGAGAGCCACACCAGTCCCCTGCAAGAGAGGGAGAGCCGCACCAGTCCCTGCAAGAGAGGAAGAGCCACACCAGTCCCCTGCAAGAGAGGGAGAGCAGCACCAGTCCCCTGAAAGAAGGGTAGACTACACGCCTTTCCCACCTCCATCACCAGGAGACTACACGCTGTTCACACCTCCGTCACCAGGAGTCTACACGCTGCTCCCACCTCCGTCGCCAGGAGACTACACGCCGCTCCCACCTCCACCGCTTCCACCACCAGGAGCAGAGCAGCAGGAGCTGCCTCTGCCTCCGCCACCTCCACCAGCAGAGGGTGAGTGCCTGCTGGGTCCCCATCCACCAGCAGAAGGTGAATGCCTGCTGGGTCCCTGTCCACCAGCAGTGGGTGAATGCCTGATGGGTTTCTGTCCACCAGCAGAGGATGAATACCTGCTGGTATCACTTCTCCCACCAGCAGAGGATGAATGTCTGCTGGTATCACTTCCCCCACCAGCAGAGGATGAATGTCTGCTGGTATCACTTCCCCCACCAGCAGAGGATGAATGCCTGCTGGTATCAGCAGCAGAGGATGAATGCCTGCTGGTATCACTTCCCGCACCATCACGAGAGGAGCTGGAGCTGCCTCTGCCTCCATTACCATCAGGGGGAGAGGAGCAGGAGCTGCCTCTCCCTTCACCAGAAGGACCAGGAATAGATGTTGGCGGTCCTCAGCAGCCCTTGCATAGGCTGCTGAGGGAACCACGGGGAAGAATCGCCCGGCCGCAGCGGCCGAGAAGAGGGCCAAAACCCGCACCCCAGCTTGTCCTGACTCCCTGCCTCGCTTCGCCCAAGGATGCCTGCCTCGCTTCGCCCAAGGATGCCTGCATTGCTTCACTCAAGGATGCCTGCCTTGCATTACCTGGGGTTGCCAGCCATTCCGCATCGCCTGGGGTTGCTAGCCGCTTCACATCGCCTGGGGTTGCCAGCCTCTTCGCATTGCCTGGGGTTGCTTGTTGCTCCGCATCGCCCGGGGTTGCGAGCCACTCTGCATCGCCTGGGTTCCCTGTTGCTCCGCGTGCCTGGGGTTGCCAGCCGCTCTGCATTGCTTCACCAGGGGTTGCAGTCAGCTCTGCTTGGCCACAGGGGTCAGTGAATTGGTTTATTTAAGGATGGCTGTCTTCCTCAGTCATGCTTGTCAGATTTTGGTCACTCGTTACAACCAACGGCCTTCTCCGCAGGCGTCTCTGTATTTTCAATCACAGCCACCCGAAAGCTCATCCAAGAGCAGTACT
Organism: Polyodon spathula; assembly: GCF_017654505.1. Lineage (NCBI taxonomy): Eukaryota > Metazoa > Chordata > Actinopteri > Acipenseriformes > Polyodontidae > Polyodon > Polyodon spathula. The sequence goes on from NC_054534.1 coordinate 73,220,534, forward strand.
TATGGGCAGAGCAATTCCCCAAGGCCTGCCTCTCAGCCACTCAGAGAGAGGGAAAGCCCACACACCCTCTTCCCTACCTCTCCATGTCATCGCCATGACTGACAAGGAGATCTTATAGGGCCGCAGCCCTCGTCCTGCAGTACCACGTGCCAGACCGTCAGTACAAATCTCCCATTACAACGTTATAAAATCTCCCATTACAACGTCACTTTTGCTTGATTTATGATAAAACTGGTACTTGTATTGATTTTATTGTTAATCTTTAAACAGTTTGAAGCATTTTTGAGTGTGTTGTGGGCCAACAATATGAACTTATTTTTCGTATTAACACAGTATTTCATGCAGTTGTTTTGCAATGAAGATTCATTGCTGGATCATTTTTCATCAAATGTTCATGCTTACCAATGTACACGTTTTGAGGGTGAGGAATAAATATAATATGTGTTTTACATGTTATAACGAAAATATCTTTAAGCTCATAACACAGGAAACAGAAGAATCAAGACATCTCTTTGGAGGTACATAGACAGCTACACAGTGAAACACAACAACCTGATTTTATTGAGAAATATTATTAGTCCCAGGACAGCAAATTAACTGCAGAGCCTCTATAAATGATTAATTGTCACTGAAGTCTCGGATTTCGAAATGAGGTTTGTGCAATTACCTCAAAAGGGAGTGTTTCAAAAGGTTAAGCTTCCACCAATCTTCATGACCTCATTCTTGAAAAGTTTTGAAGTTGAAGGCAGTCCAACTGTTGTAAAACCCTTCAATACCCAGGCTTTTAAATGAACACATAATTTAACTTAAAAAAAAAAAAAAAAAAAAAAAAAAGCTGATGCAAATATTTTAATGGCTTTTAAATCTTATGAAAAAATATATATTTTTGGTCACATTGACAAAAATGTGTTGTTGTTGTTTTTTTTTTTTTTTTTTTTTTACTGCTTGTAATAATGTCTTGTAATAATTAATAAATTGTTCTTTGCCAGTTACTTAATTGAAAATTCTTACTAAAGCATTTGCTATGCGAGGGAACACATTTTAAAACTTAAAAAGTCCCAGTTGGTATGCATTTTAGGAAAGGTTACCATAGCATTGGTCATTTGTCATTACACCTTGTACAGGACAGCTTTGGCCAAAAGTTTTGCATCACCTAGACTTTTATATTAACATAATTTTGATCTTTTGTCACAAAAATCTACCAGAAGCCACAATATTAGTACAGTATTTCATGTTACATTTCAAAATGTCACATTTCTCTGTTGTTGTCAGTTTTTCATTAAGTATATGGAAAACCACAAAGCTGTATGTAATTCACTATGCTAACTTACCATTATTCAGCAGGTTTCAGTCGACTTTATGAAACAAAATGTGTTCATTCTGTGAGGTGATGCAATGTGAAAAAGTAATGTACTTCTATCCGCCTCAGAAATAATCTAAATGCATGTTTTCATTATTAATTATACACATAGATTTGTGGGTACCTGGTCTTTTGTGAGGATATATCATAATGTACATATAATTGAGTTAATGTTGTGAGTTAACATCACTTATACTTTATAATTAAAATACCAGCATACTTTTTCAGTCTGAGGAGGATATGAGGAAAGTTGTTCAAACGTTCACTGTTACAAGTTGCCCCAGCTTCTACTTTAGGTTTCCATGTTGTTTCATACCTGTGCACTCATGTTGTAGACCTTTCCCATAATATCCTCTCTCACAGACACAGTCATACTGGCCTGTGTGGGTCCCACATTTACAGCTCGCCATCACATCACAGCAGTCCTGCCCTGCTTCACACAGATACGAGCAGCGGGAAATATCCTCTTGAATGTAATTTCCAGATGGTAGATCTGAAAATCAGAAAAAATATATGAATGCATTATTAAACTTGTTTTTCTTCTCACCAATAGCCAGGTTTTAAAAGGATATTAACACTGTATTACTCCCTCCCCACATATGGTAACAGTGACCCATGAAACTAGTCTGTAAAAGCCTCATGCTTTGCCTGTAGTTCTAATTGGGTTGCAGTGTGGTCCAGTGGTTTAAGTCCCAGACTTGTAACCAGAAGGTCATCGGTTCAACCCACCTCCTCCACTAACTGACTTACTGTGTGACCCTGAGCAAGTCACTTAACCTCCTTATGCTCAATCCTGTGGATTAGATGTTAAATCATTGTCCTATTGTAAGTGACTCTGCATATAATGCACAGTTCACAGCCTACCTCTGTAAAGCACTTTGCGATGGTGGTCCACTATGAAAGCTATATAAAAAATATATACATATATTGTCCAGTTTGATATTGATCAGATGGACAGATTTCAAATCACTTTGAACTCCCAGTGGCAGATGCTCAAAGCAATGTTACTTTAGTATACGTTGCCCATTTATTTCAAAGTTTTACAGCTCCATAAACAGTTTGGGCTTATAAACTTACATGCACAGTGAACACAGGTAATTGTTTCCCTCTTTAGCATGGCTCAGAGCTGTTTCATTCAGCAGAGCAGAATTTGTTTATTAAGAATACAGATTTATAACTGGTACTATTTTGGAATAGTTTTATAGTTATACCCTTCATTAGGTTTGACAGGAGTTGTCGTTGCAGATATTAAAAATCAAAAGTTAAAGAAGGCATAAAGAGAATTAATAGAACTGAGATATTTTGAGGTTTCCTTTTCAGCATTTTCTAGGGCTAAATTGATTTGCCAATAATGACTGGACCAGCTATCCTAAGGTTCTGTGAATGCAACTCCAAGTTATATTAAGCAACATCTGCTTTGTGTTGTCTTAGAGATGCTATTAATACTGGATATTCAATGAAAAATACATTTACAGACATACTGTACTTCCACTACTACTAGCATAACAGTTTGAGACTTAGTCAGTGATTATCAGAGTACTTGAGTAAAAACTAAAGAATCTGACATACAAGACATGTTTACTCACCCTTACCCACTGCACTTCAAATACAAAAGGACTCCTCTCTTCTGACTATACAAGTGATTACCTTCATGAAGTGCTCGACGAGCTAAAGCCTCAAACTCAGCGAAGTTGTGCACAAGGTAGCAGTGCTCCTCCTTAGAATGGGAGGCCATGTCATGGAGCTCTCTGATGTTTCCTTGCCATATACCAAATGTGAAGATCTCCACCCCTGCGTCGCGAAGGGACGCTGCGATGGGTCGAGGGTCACCACCATTGGAATACCCGTCCGTAATTAGGAATATTACCTTTGTTGCATTTCTGCGTGAATGCTGTAGTATTTGCTGAAAGAAAGAATTAAGGTAAAGTTAAGTCATTTTAGAATGTCTGAATATACAGTGGAGCTCATGGATTCCCAGATAGAATTATGCAGGAATTTTGTCACAGATGTTTGTCATCCACACAGAGAAATCAGGTCCAGAAGTCTAACCAGAACCATCTGGTTGTCTAATATGTTGACATAGGTATATCTGGCATTTATATATTGACTAAAGCGAATGAAGGGCCTCACTTGATTGTTGGTTTAACAATGTCAAGTCTCCTAGGTCTTTACAAATAGTCCTAGTTTTACAAATATCATAATTGACTAACAGATCAGTTTGGCTAGCATTATATGAGTTCATTTTTATTTGATGTTATTCATGTTTATGTGAATTAATGAATGAACAAATGAACAAATACAATTACAATGTTCATCCACCTGAAATAGCCCCTTAAGCTGTAACATCTTTTGTTGAAGGACATGCCATAAATATACAGAAAAATACAGGAAAATAACTATATAAGAACATTAAGTAGTACATGTACTGTACCTGCAGTAGCTACATGTATATTTTTTGCTTTTACTACATGCACGTAGCACATAATTAAAGTGTCAAGATAACTAAATTATAGAAATGTACAAACAACATGACAAAAAAAAACAATAGTTCTACTGTGTATCAAACAGTATATTGGATACCTGTTCCAAATATTATAAACATGTTTACTAATGCAAAACACTCTTAAGATGATTTAACAGCCTACACTTACATTTGTTACACAGCATACAGTATTGGGGTTTCTATATTGCTACAGGGCCAGGTCATCAATACCAGATAAGTCCATTCATTTTATGGTGTGGATCTACCCTTATTATACAAATGTTTTATCATCAAATTAATTTGGGCTTGCCAGTAGTCTAACTGGTGACTTTTCCAGATGGACTAGCAGTGGCAGTAAAGTAATAAACCTCTGCCTAGTCATTGGTAATCTTCACACACTCTTTACTTAACACTTGCTTCTGAATAGTTAAAGCACCTTCCAGATGTTTGCAGTTTAGTAAGAGCTGTGTGGATTATAAATTACTTCCAGAATATAGGTGAACTTTGAACGACCCCTTCTCAATTGCTGTACATACCTAACATTCACCTCAATTATATAGAAGTGGGCCAAAATGTATTTAACAGAGCTAGCTAAATCTGACACCAGTGTACAATTCTGTCATGGTTTTTGTTCCAACCTGTCCCCAAACATTTAGTTTTAATCTTCATTACATCCCAGGGAACATAAGGCAGCATTCAGAGCCAGGCTTTGACATTTTTTACATAGCTAGTCTGTAGTCATTACTTTAAGTTAAGCATCTATGAAGCCAAAACATATGCATCATGCATACTGAAGGGTTATAGTGAATCATCTTTCACAAAATGTCGTATGATATCTTACTAGTTGTCTAGTACATTGTTTACAATCTACTGTGTCAGGAACTGGTATCCCTCTGTGGCAGTGTGGCAGAGTAAAAGCCCTGCCGGTACACGTGTGTGTGTGTGTTTTGGGGTGGGGAATATTGTCCTCTGAAGCGTGTGTCGTCAGTCGACCACTTCTTTTACACATTGCAGGCCAACCATGCAGCCACCTCAGAGTTACAGCGTCGGAGGACAATGCAGCTCTGGGCAGCTTACAGGCAAGCCCGCAGGCACCCGGCCAGATCACAGGGGTCGCTGGTGCATGGTGAGCCGAGGACAACCTGGCCGACCCAGGCCCTCCCCCTTGGGTGGTGCTCGGCCAATTGTGCGCACAGATTTAACAACACACAGGTGCTGCCACTAGGGTAACAGCAATGGTAGCTCTAGTGTCAGACTGAATAAAGAAAATTAACAAAACAAAGCTAAAAATAAAAGTTTGCCACACAAGGTGAGCGCTAGCCTCACTAAAAGAGAGGACACTACTAAACTACCATACCTTCTCTTTACTGTAGCCTTCACAAGCACGGTCTTGCAGTTGAAGGGTTTAATAGTAGTTATCCTGTGGCGCAGACACTGTCCTCGATGTAAACAAAGCGCCTGTCTGTGTAGCATGGTGGTACAGTCGTCACAAGCGGTGGCGCAGATGCTTTTTGAACTGCATGCAACCTTCTCATGTACACCCCCCAACAAATCCAGACCTGTTCAGCTTAGCACTGGGCTCAACTGGCCTAGAAACGCGTCTCCTGTTACATGTCCCAGCTGCACACATTCACGTAAGAACCAACAACAGGGTACTCCCTGTCACAGAGCCACAAAAATGACTAAGTAACGTAGTCTAATAAAGAGCTACTTTTTATTCTCCAGACTGTTTTTAATTGAAGGATATTGGCTGTTTTAAATTGTATTTATATGTAATTGGTCACAGGGAGGTAGTCTATTGTACCATAAACATACAAGGGGCTGTTTCCCTGTTGTACAAATAGTATCATAAGAGTTTAAAACCTGCCTTAAAGCTAAAGCTAACATATTAAATGCATACAAAAATATTACAGTTTTGTCAAAGCCTTTAATTAACAGACCCTGTACAACTCAGCCACATTTTATAAATTGTGTTGTTACAACTAGCTAAGCAGAGCACTAGTCTGCACTCCATGAACAAGTTGTTTAACAAGCATAATGAACACAGCCCACAAACCCGCTCCGAATGGAAAATTCAGTGAGAGCACTACACACTCCTTATAATTAAATACAATTGAATGCTTGCAAGATGACACTAAAATACAAAAACAAACTTTAACTAAAACTCATGCAGTCCATAAAGTAAAGGAGGGAAGCAAAGCTAAACAAATTCAAAAGCTACGGTAAGCTAAATGAAGTACACCTGCTTCTGAACACACTGATGAAATATATATTCCTGATACATCAATGTATTTCCAGAAAAATAACTGAAACAACAACCGAAACATATCATTTGGCTCTGTGTTGGAGAATAGTGTGATAAAGTATATCAAAATTTGGTACTGTCTTATGCAGTGTAGTGATAAGAAAGTAAAAAAAAACTAATGGTGTCTTGTAATCTAATGTAAGATATGTCTGCGAGGTCAAAGAAAAAACAGAGTGCAAGAACAGATTAAAATAAAAAAAAATAATAATTTAAAATGTTTACAAACAATGATTGTGATTCTTCTGAACTAGTGTGCAATCAACTTTCAGAGTTCATTAGCTAAGAAACATGCGTTGCTTTGGTTATGAGTGGAAAGAGGCGATTAGCTTGACAGTGGGACTTTTGTGCATTTCACATTGGCTTGAGTGTCGATAACAGAGATACTGTGTATAACAATATTTTTAATAACTAGTGTGTAGGAAATAGCTGTTAAACCAGTCAAAGGCGAGAACTGGTGTAAAAGAAGGTCAATGACCAAGAGCGTGACATATATACAGCACTGACACTGAAAAAGGCTTCTAGTCGAAACATTTGTCATTGAGTTTCAGTTTCGTTTAGTATTTCCTAATAGCTATGGCTGATACTTACAGACATACAAACATATGTACAGGCACATCCATTCTCTAGCACCAGGGATTAGCATCCCCCGCAAGGGATAACACAGGAATTTCCAGAACTGAGCAACTCATAAAATAATGTTTAGGGTATGCAATGACCCTTTAGAATGGAGGGAAAACAGTTGAGCAATTAAGGGATTTGATTGATTGCCTTCTGACAAGTGAAGACAACAGTTCTATAATCTCACACTTTGAAAAAACCTTTGTCAAACCACTATGTTAAAGCATAAAACAGCAATTACTGAAAACTCTTTGGGTGCACTGCTGGCTTATTTCATCAAAAAAAAGCCCCCAAATTCTTAAAATGGATTTTGGCATTCACACAGATTTTCTACACAAAACATTGACTATAAAGATTAACCACCATGATCTCAACATTTAGAGGACCAATAATGTTATTCCCTGGGAAAATGTAAGTACTTAAAATAACACTACAATTACTTTGAAATTGTACTAAACAAAGTGTATTTAGTCCTAATGGGAATAACAACTGATTAAGTTTATTTCTATTGAACGTCTGACAATATAATTAGAAGGTATTAAACCGTTGTTCTTTTCTTATTGCCCTGAGGTAGTTAGCGGTTTTTTTTACATCTTTATTTGACAGTACTCTGCATTTATATTGGCAGTACATGCTGTTTTTTAGTTAGAAATGCATTTTTTAAACAAACATTTAACTCTTCTGAAACAAGGGTACTGGTGCTCTGAATTCATTTTTATTTGGTAACTTGGATACAATGTAAAATCTGAATACAATCTAAATCTGTGAGCTTTTTCAGGCTGATTAAAATGTAATTTAATGAAAAACTATTGTGAACAGTGGCTGAACATGATCAGAATTCCTAGTACAATGACTCTAGAATAATTTCCCCTCACATCAAGCCATGTACTAGTTTTTCATGTGTGGTTAGGTACAGATCGTTGTTTTCATTAGACATAGGCTACAGCCAGACCATAGAATAATGTTTACTGTGGATAAACAAGAAGACTGTAAACATAATTATGAAATATATATATATATATATATATATATATATATATGCGCCTAGGTATCATGGTATAGGTATTTCACAAGATATTTGACAATATTTTAATAGTCTGTAACGAATACACTGTTTTTTAAAAGTCTGCGGGAATGTGGCAGGCATAAGAAATCCTACGTGAAAAAGAGTGGGCATATTATGATCAAATGTCATTTTATGAACCATACATAAAATCTTCACTGCGTCGATGGACGATGACAGTGTGCTGATCGGGAAATAATCATGTGACAGCCTGCTGGGTTTTCAGTCGAGCAATAGAGTGTAAACCGACCGTTACAATGAGGGGTGGTTGGAGGGTCCAAATGCTTTCCAAACCTCTACACGGTGGGAGGTTTCTTACAAGGCACAAAGACCCCAGTTCCTTAATCTATCTTACTATGTTACTCATGCACTATAGTGAGTGTTTTCTCTTAAATTGTTTTAAGAATTTGATACTGTGTTTTGGTAATGCACTTTAGTAAAAGATTTGAATTGAACAATGTAAAAAGTACAGACACAAAAAGAAGACATGTGTTTTATTGGTGTAGCTGTCAAAAGCTGAACATTGAAATACTTTATTAGCCAGTGCTTTTTTTTTTTTTTTTTTACACCAACTAAAATGATAGTCTTGTCCCAACCATCATACATTTTTTTAATCTGCTTGGCTTTGAGGTATTGGGCCAGTAGTGTAATGTTCATTATACACTGTTTAGACAAGAAGCTGTCTGTACTATTTGAAGCCATGCAGGTGATAATAGATATCAGGTTGTGGAGTGGACTGATGCCAGACTTTTTGTTCTACTGATAAAAGAGATTGTGTTTATTTACATTGTAGTATTTCAAGGCATTTACCTTCAGGTGTACAAGAAAAATCCTGGTTGTTGACCTACCTAAAACATGCCATACAAACTGAGGGCATCTAAAGTTTACCTCGTATTGCTTATCTGTAGGCAGGTACAGTGTGTTACTTACTTATCACAGTGCATTAGGCACAGTTACCGGAGATTACATCTTCGACACCAGCTGGGTTAAAAATACATGACTCAGCTCAGAGACAGACAATAATGATTTAAAGCTTAGCTATTTTAGAAACATGATACTGTAGAGATTAACAACATTCATCTAGTATATCTCAGCAGGACCTGCAATTACTGGACAGCAACATACTGTGAACTGTGGTATCCAACAGTTGTAGTTTAACAAAGCAGGCTGCAGTTTTTTCCTTATCAAGCTAAAGGGTCCCCACGATCGTGTACAATTTCAATGGTGTCTGTTCATTACAGTTTGCCTAGGTTTAGCCTTTGGTGCATCTTTCTTTTTCAGAAAACTGACCCTTTGTTTAGAGTTTATTTTTTTACATACTGTGACGGGGTACACCCATTCCTCTGTATTTATGTGTATGGTTTTGTATTTTTTTCGTGTTATTGTTATTTAAATCTATGAATGTTTGGTGTGCACGTATGTTTTATGTCGGCAAGGAAGTAGTAATTAACTCCCCTGCTAAATCACTTGCATGCAGACTGTGCCAGGGCCTGGTTGAATAAATTTAACAAGCAATCAATCCCAGAAACAGCTGCATAAAGAAGCATGGATCACTAACTCAGGGTTGGGTGTTCAGGGGCTAAGAGCAGAGACTTCAGTAAATATAACAAATAATAATAATTGCTACTCATGCTGACTTTAAACCAGCACATTATTTGTTCACTGCTTTGTGTGTCTGTTTGTTTTGGCCATTGTGCCCATTATTTTGAAGTGTGTTGTTTTGTTAAAAAGGTTTATTTAATTAATAAACCCGCGCACCAGAGCTTCATACCTCGCAGTATTATTGTCTTTCTCTTCCTAGCCTGACGTCACCACAAGCCATCCCTGCCACACATTCCAAAATATATTTTGAACTGCTGGGGCACAACTTCTCTTCCTCAATCAATATAAAGAAAGTGATACTGTTCTATTGAAAGATATACAGATTCAGCTTTATAATAAAACAACAAATTATTACATAACATGCATAAAATGCTAAATAACATGCAAAAACGAATTTCATACTTTGACAAAAGTATTTGGGCACTCCTACATTAGTATTTTGTGTGCCCACTGTTTTCTTCCTTTACAGCTTGCAGTCTTTTTTGTATTTTGAAACCAGTTCCTGGCATCTTTCCGGAGATATTTTTACCTTTCTTCAACACATACAGCTTTGAGTTCTACAATCGAATTTGGTTTCTTTTTTGCAACAGCAGCCTTGAAATCAATCCAAAACATCTCGATGGGATTTAAGTCTGGGGAGTCCAATCCATAATTGAGCCTTCTAAAACTAGGTAACAAATGAGAGTGCAAAATGTTTTGATATTTTGCAGCATTCATTGATCCTTCTACAATACAAAGGTTACCAGTGCCTGAAAAAGAAAAACAAGCCCACACAACCTCCACCATGTTTAACACTGGGCATGATGAACTTTTCTTTAAACTATTCTCCTCTTCCTCCAAACATATTGTTGCTTTCTTGGTGAAAAAGGTTATATTTTGGATTCATCTGACCATACAATTTGGTTGAAGAAATCATCAGGCTTCTTCAAGTATTGTTTTTAATAAAGGTTTGCAACTTGGTTTTTGCCTATGGACATTCATCTTGTTAAGGTATCATTGAACTGTTCGCTCATGAATTTCTTGACAAATGTCTTTCATTTCTTTAGTCAAATCTTTTACATTAATCTGAGGATTTTGCAGGGTTGCTCGAACGATTCTTCTTCCAGATTTTTCAGAAATCTTTCTTGGTCTTCCACACCTGGTCCTAGTTGCAGTAGTTCCTGTTGTCTTGTGTTTGTCAATAATTGATTACATTTGTGTTGCTTTTTTAATCACAAATTTCCAATTTACATTTCAGCACTTGATGATTATGTATTTATATATTCTTCAATTATCATCAGGTGTTGGTTTTCAATCATGATAATTGTCAATAATTAGCAACGAATGGGTTTCATACGAAATATGTTGATATATATATCCCAAATACATTTGCCAAAGTATGAAATTAGCTTTTGCATGTTATGTAATAATTTGTTGTTTTATTATCAAGTTGGATCTCTAATTTATATCTTTCAATAGCACAATTTGAAATTATTGAAACCACTTTATGTGTGTTTTTTCTCATATTTTGTATTCAGAATAATCTAGACAGCATTCAGAACTGGATAGACACTTGGCAAATGACATTTAATAGAGAAAAGGGTAAGGTACTGCAAGCAATGCAATAAAAATTTGCATTATAAACACCTTATGGGAGACACTGAAATTGAAGAAGGAATCTATGAAAAAGACCTAGGAGTTTATGTTGACTCAGAAATGTCTTCATCTACGCAATGTGGGGAAACTATAAAAAAGCCCAACAAAATGCTTGGATATATAGTGAAAAGTGTTGAATTTAAATCAAGGGAAGTAATGTTAAAACTTTACAATGCTTTAGTAAGACCTCATCTAGAATATTGTGTTCAGTTCTTGTCAACTCGCTACAAAAAGGATATTGCTGCTCTAGAAAGAGTGCAAAGAAGAGCGACCAGAATTATTCAACGCTATCGCTCGCAGAGAGACTAAAATAATTTAATCTCTTCAGTCTTGAACAAAGAAGACTACGCAGCGATCTGATTCAAGCATTCAAAATTCTAAAATGTATTCACAATGTCAACTCAACTTTTTAGACCTGAAAAAAGAAACAAGGACCATGGGTCACAAATGGAGATTAGATAAAGGGGCATTCAGAACCGAAAATAGGAGGCACATTTTTACACAGAGAATTGTGGGAGTCTGGAACCAGCTCCCCAGTAATGTTGTTGAAGCTGACACCCTGGGATTGTTCAAGAAGTTGTTTGATGAGATTCTGGGATAAATAAGCTACTGACAACCAAATGAGCAAGATGGGCCGAATGGCCTCCTCTCGTTTGTAAACGTTCTTATGTTCTTATCTGACGTGTCGTGCATTACATAAATTTAAAGGATATTTAATGGCATTTTTTTTTTTTTTATGCTTCTTGCAACCTCCCTTAGATTGCATCATTCACCCCTTAGGGGAGCATCGATTTACATTGTCACTCCTGAATGTGTCAAAGACTTTTGCACAGCAATTGTGTGTGTCTATATATATATATACAGTGCCTTGCAAAAGTATTCAGACCCCTGACCAATTCTCTCATATTACCGAATTACAAATGGTACATTGAACTTTTGTTCTGTTTGATATTTTATTTTTAAACTCTGAATCTCAGAATCAATTATTGTAAGGTGACATTTGTTTTATGTTGGGAAATATTTAAAAAAAAAATTAAAAACTGAAATATCTTGCTTGCATAATTATTCAACCCCTGTGCTGTGGAAGCTCCCAGTTTGCACCGATGAAAGAAATTGCCCTAACGATGACACAGTTACCTTACCATTGGCCTCCACCTGTGAACCATTAAAGTTGTTGTCACATTTTCTGGATAAAAACCCCACTGTCGAAGGATCATTGGTAAGGCTGTGAATCTGAAGGAAAATGAAGACCAAAGAGCATTCTACAGAAGTTAGAGATAAAAATACAAATGCATAGATTATGGAAAATCTACAGAGTTCAGTGGCTGGGAGTGGAGTAATGGTGCACCAGTCAACCATATCAAGAGCTCTGCATAACACTGGCCTGTATGGGAGGGTGGCAAGAAAGAAGCCGTTACTCAAAAAGTACCATCTTAAAGAGCATCTGGAGTTTGCCAGAAAGCAAGGGAGTAACCCAGCTGCGATGTGGGAAAAGGTTTTGTGGTCAGATAAGACCAACATAGAGCTTTTTGGCCAAAACTCAAAGCACTATGTGTGGCGCAAACTTAACACTGCCCATGCCTCAAGACACACCATCCCTACAGTGAAGTATGGTGGTGGCAGCATCATGCTGTGGGGATGATTTTCATCAGCAGGGACTGGGCATCTTGTTACAATTGAAGGAAGAATGGATGGAGCAAAATACAGGAAAATACTGCAAGAGAATCTGCTTCAGTCCACTAAAAAACTGAAGCTTAGGAGGAAATTCACCTTTCAGCAGGACAATGATCCCAAGCACAAGGCCAAAGCAACATTGGAGTGGCTCAAAAACAGATCATTTGAATGTCCTACAGTGGCCCAGTCAAAGTCCTGATCTCAATCCCAATGAGAATCTGTGGCACTATTTGAAAATTGCGGTCTACAAGTGTTGTCCAACCAACCTGAACAACCTGGAGCAAATCTGTCAAGAAGAATGGGCCAAAATCATTCCGACACTGTGTGCAAAGCTGGTACATACTTACCCCAAAAGACTTAAAGCTGTTATTGCAGCGAAAGGTGGCTCTACCAAATATTAATGTGTGGGGGTTGAATACTTATGCAAGCAAGATATTTCAGTTTTTTATTTTTCTTAAAAATATTTCCCAACATAAAACCAATGTCACCTTACGATAACTAATTTTGAGTTTAAGTGTTTTAAAAAAAAATATCGAACAGAACGAAATTTCAAAAACCATACCTAGTTGAGGAAATTCAAAATGTCTTATGCGAATTGTCGGGGTCCCTGAATACTTTAACCAGTCGCACAGGCACGATATATATATATATATATCTATATATATATAGATATAATATATATATATATAATATAGATATATATTATTTCTTTATATATTATCTCTATATATAATAGATATAATTTTAAAAACAAAGTTTAATTTGTCTACTTTTTGTGTTCCGGCCCAGAAAGTGAAATATACTAATCAGTTACACATCAACAATTGATCAAGCCCACCGAGAAGGGAATAAATTATAGAAAAAAGGGGGAACAAACATTTCAAAGCTATGGTACACTTGTAGATTTAAATTATCCACCCAACCCATTTGGCTGTTGACAGTCATTCAGTCCTTCAATTCATTATTGGTAACCCACATCCCCCCCCCCCCCCCCCCCCCCCCCCCCCCCCCCCCCCCCCCCCCCCCCCCCCCCCCCTTTTACTGCAGTAAACCTCATGATGTCAATGCGGGTCTGCATATTATAAGACAGACTTAAAGAAAAACACAATTTCCTGTCTTTTTTTTTCTCAATATGGTTTATCAAAGACATGACTGTCTTCTTGTAAATTCTACATATTTTTGGAGGGAAAAGCAACACAATCTGTGAGGGATTTATTATTATGCACCACTATAGTGTTTCCTCATGTGAAAAAAATAAACCCCAAGAAGCCTGATGCCATATACAACATACTCAGCCTTTAATTGTGGGTTTTGAAAACTGCCAAGCAAGCTCATGCCTTCCATACATTCAGTAGACAAAGGGATTTAATAAAAAAGAACCAAGCTGTGCAAAAAGGGACACAAATAAGCAAACATAAGAACTCGCAGTGAAGACCATTAGCACAGCCCACTCCTCCCTGAGTTTTAATTCAAACAATTAAGCAACAGGGTGTCTACAGTCTGTGTGACACAGGTATGAGTTATTTGACCCTTTACAGATTGGATAGAAAATAGAAAAGTCATAAGCACAATTATTGTAAAATGAAAACCTTTTCATTACACAAAGAAAGGATCATCATTTATTCAAGCTTATAGGGCTTTTAGGTTGAATTGGATTTTGGGCACACTACATTGGTATAGAGAAAGCAGGCATGCCAAATCATTTCCTGTTATTCTCTTCAGTGTTTTTTTTTTTTTTTTTTTTTTTTTATCCAGAAAAAAGCACACGTGACCCCCACAAGGTACCCCACAGTCATTACTGTTTAAATGACTGGTAATTGGTAAGGGAGAATATTATAACAATCGTAAATACTGATATCAGTAATTGTTTCCAGAAGACTGTTACCTGACATGCCCATACTGAAAATACTGTATTAACTCTATAGGTGTTTTATGCAACATGTTATTAGTATGAGAGAGGTGCCTTTTGGTCTTTTTAATTGTTTTGGATTTTGAGCTTGAAAACAGACATGTATAACCACCTTATGTCACATGTAGCATCAAAACACTAGACATCTTTTACCTCACAGAGTAATTAGTTAGCAACTGGAATGTAATGTGCTGTACATTTTAAGGATGAAGAAGCTTGTTTTCTTAAAACTATCTTGCAGGGGAAAGTAAGCAAATAAGCTCTTGTTGACAGCAGCTTTAAATCTGCACAGATAAAATCAGTTATGTTTTTGATGTTGTTCATGCATGACGATAAAGACTTTTATGACTGGTACTGAACCAGTACGAAAAATGCAGTAATTATAGCAAAGCAGAAACCATGGAGCTGTTGTATTTTAATTTTTTGATGTAAAGACCTACATATAATTATTTTTTTTGGTACCACTAAAACAAACACTGAAGTGTTAACATATAATCAACCCGATGCTTAATTACAGGATCATTTAGTAATTTAAACATATTATTCTTTTTAAAAAAAAAAAAAAAAAAAAAAAAAAAAAAAACAACCAGACCACGCCAATTGAATCAAAAACATATTATAAAGCTCACCAATGGAGATGGATTCCTTGAATTGGATTTAGATTTGACAGAAACACAATTGTTAACCCAACCAAGGGATGGAAAAAACACAAGAAGTAACAGGAGTACAACTTAATAGACCAAGTATGGATAGCTGTTTGGGAAATGTGTTTTTATTGTTTATCTTAGTCTGTCAAAACACAGAAATCTAAATAAATGAGTAGACAAAAAACTGGGAACACAGAGCAAATTCCAACGAATGCAGATCTCACATTAGATTACTTTTGTTTTTTTTGTTTTTTTAAATAAAACTTCAAATAGCACCAAAAATAGATGAAAATTAAATCAATTGCACACCCATCACAGCTTTAAACCCCATTAGCTATTTTAACTACATTACCAGTTCAGCACAAATTATTTTATTGGGGAATTATAAGTAATCTGCTTTACAGGATGCATATTAACTACTACCTGACATTTTTTACACAGAGGTGGTAAAAGCAAAACTTTTGAATAGTATATTGTTTGCTGAAGTGAGTTTTAAGCAAAAGGGTTTTATAAAGAGTTATATCATTTTATGTGGCTCTATGTCAATTGTTTCTAAAGTCTGGATCCTTCCCATTATTTCAGTCTTTGTTCGAACACGAGTGACACGAGCAAAAGCAGAACTCATTCCTGAGTGAACGGTCCTTATTCAGATAAAAAAAAACTAAATAACTCAATCCAAATCTGTTTACTGAAATAACAAGTATTTAATTAGTTGATTCAGTAAATTTGTATTCAAGCAGTTCTTTACAGTATTCAAAATGTATGAAAACCCTACATAACTTTTAATTTCAACTCATTATGTTAGAGACATCGCCAATGACAGTCTTTGTAATTTCAAAAACTTGATTGGAAACTTATGGTGCAAGGGTGTTTGGATATCGTCTGGGTGGAATGCTGAGTAAATAGGCATCTATCAATCTAGGCCTATAACATATCTTTTTAGCTTGGCCTTTTAATAGCAAACAGTTTAGAGCTCTATTTCTGTTATATATTTTTTCAAAGTGCCCTACAATGCTTGTTCATGAAGGACTATATAAATTAAACTGGTATGGTATTTCCTGGAGAATACATAATTCTAGTAAAACTAGAGCCATGACACATCCCTTGTCCCTCTTCTTAATGAAGCTCCCACAAAATTTACTAAAGTGGAGGGAGTATGAGCTCTCTTGTTACTGACCAAGTTGAGTGGTGTAAAGTTGCTTCTCATGTCTGTTTTAACACAGCAGAAAGCACAACCCTAAATTTTAATAATAATTCTGATGTACCTTAAGCAGCTATTTATGGTGCTCTTACCCTATGGAACACCAACATCTGGTCTTGATATTTGCTTTGCTGGTTTGCTCCAAACAAATGTGTACATAGACAGAATGCATATTAAATCAAAATAAGTGTTTATTTAAAATCAATCTGGAAAATATCTTTATTAAAGAGCTTTCAAACATTAAACATTAAGTTGGTGCCAGCTCCAGCATCAGAGAGTGGAGCTGCCTGCCCGAGTGCCAGAGAGGAAGGAGCTGTCTTCCAAAGTGCCAGAAAGGAAGGAGCTGCCTGCCCGAGTGCAAGAGAGGGAGGTGCTGCCTACCCCAGAGCCAAAGGTGGAGGAGCCGCGGTTGTCTCCAGAATTGTAAGTGGAGGAGCTATTCCCAGCTCGAGTCAGCAGGGCAACTTCCAGGACAACCTCATCACCCACTACACCTGCAGCTGTGAGGAGCACGGCGAAAGCCAGACGCACGTTTACATCCGGGCCCAGCACCTGCTTTGCTGCCAGCAGCACTGCCGGAGTGCCTCACGCATTAGCCACTGCCGGAGTGCACAGCATCGCTGCCTGCGTTGACATTGCCAGAGTGCCCAGTGTTGCCCCTACCGGAGTGCCCTGCACCACTGCCAGCATTGCCATTGCCAGCACTGTCTCTGCCAGCATCACCACTGCTGGAGTGCCCCACTCCACTGCCAGTGTTGGGACAGCCCTTTATAGAAAAGCCCTTAGTGGGGAAAAGTCACTCGAGCTTAGGTGGTAAAAAGGGAGTTAAACCGACACCCCTTCACAAAAACCCAGGGGTCACAAAAGGGGTTAAACAGGCACCCCTTTACAGAAGGACTGGGCTAGTCACAGGGGTTAAAAAGGCACCCCCTTATAAAGCCTAGGTGTTACAAGAGGGGTTAGACAGACCCCCACAATTGAAGGATGAGGTGTGGGGACTACCTCAACCAAAACCCTGACCAACTCACCCACCAACTCAGCCAGGGGGTTGGTGTTTTAAGGGGGGAGGTGGCCAATTGCGGTCATGTGTGCGTTGCACAAGGGGGGGAGTGGTATGTGGCAATTAAGTAATTGGTGCTAACTGGGGAGTGGCCACATGTATTTTAGGAAGGAGAAATCCTTTGGTGCGTTTTGATCTGTGTGTTGCGGTTTGTTTATATCTGTTCAGTGAAGGTGAATGCCCAGCCTGATAGCAGTGTTTGTGTACATTTGTATATTTT
The DNA here is from genome assembly GCF_017654505.1 of Polyodon spathula. NCBI lineage: Eukaryota > Metazoa > Chordata > Actinopteri > Acipenseriformes > Polyodontidae > Polyodon > Polyodon spathula. The sequence goes on from NC_054534.1 coordinate 73,238,310, forward strand.
CTTTAAATAACTAAAATAATCACAGCCAGTGTTGCTGGTGCCACTGATGAATAAATACGGTTCACAGATACATTATGTTACTGTACACTGCCTCTGTTTTAATGTATGACAGACAAAAAGTATATATCTATTCTGTAAATTATTATGGTAAACTTGTATAAGCTGGAGTGCGCCACACAGCTGTTAGTATTACAGCTGCCAGCTTTGCCTCTGCTAATTACAGATCCATAGGAGCTAGATCTCAAATTGAATTACATATATCTTTAAGTGTGAAGTTTTTAAGATATCTAAAATTAATTTTAAGATATCTGTAAATCAATTAGAACTATCTGTAAAACAAGTAGAACTATCTGTAAAACAATTAGAGATATCTAAAAATGAAATAAAGATATCACAAATTGATTACATGAGGGCTTTAAAGATATCTTTAAATCATTTAGAGATATTTCTAAATAACTTCCTGTTCATTTGGATATACCGCTAAATGGACAGGAAGTCCACTCAAAACTCACACTCAGAGCATTTTCACAAGCAGTCATTTAGAGATCTCTTGAAATGACTTCCTGTTCATTTTTGATATATCTCTAAAAGATTTAGAGATATCTTTAAATTAACAGGAAGCCATTTATATACAGAACAGGAAGTTATTTTGAGATATCTTCATATGATTTAGAGATATCTTTAAATAATATGGAAACCATGTGGATTTTGCTAGCATGGTAGCTAAACTGTCATTCAGAGATATCTTAAAATGAGGCTTCAGAGCTGTTAAAACAACTGTCAGAGTTCAAGCAGAACAATGAAGAAAGTGCAATGTTATATTACCTTGTAGAACTCTATCCATTTGAGTAATGCTGAATTGCCAAGATAATCACGCAGAGCTTTTAGCGGGGGAAATTGTAGCAATTTGTAGATAATTGGAACAGCATTTTCTTTTAACACCACATTTCTCTTGGTACTCTAATGCATGTTATCAGGTCAGCTGTTACAGCAGAATAACCAACATCTGTCTATTAAACTTTAGGGAAAGTAAGCCTGGGCACAGTAGAAACAAATATGCTCTGCATTCCTGCTATATGGAAATGTACAGTAATAACATATTTAAAGGAATTGTTATGTCAGCAATGTCCATATGTATATTTTCTTGAAAAAAAAAAAAAGATTTACTATCTCCTGACTTTAATCGTTTTGTTTTTATAAACTGTACCTTTGCAAGTATGTATCCCTCAGTCATAATTAACCAATTCTGATCTACCAGTGTTATAATCGTACCCAAGCTGGTAAAACCCATGCCAACTCAGCCTATTGCATGTCGTGCTAGATTTAAAGAGTCATTTTATTATTTTCTAGACTTCATTATATCACGCTGAGGGTACTTTGAAAGGAACATGTGCATTGTAAATCGCTGAAACAATACACTTTTCCAGAGCAGCTATAAATCATGTGTCCTCATTAGCCAATCTGAGTCGCTGCATTACATTTAAGAGAGGACTTACTTTCTGTGTACATATGCTTTTGACACTGTACAAATCTATACAGGTCCTCCCATTTTTAACGCCTAATTTCAAAAGCATTACTACCAGTAACACTATCAAAGACATTGAGACACTTCCAGCAAATCTGGATAGAGATATCAACTTTAGTTTATTCGAGAATGACTTTACAACAAAAAAAAAATGGTGGGGGGGATGATAATTAATACATTTCTGTAATAAACAAAGCTGGTCTACATACAAGAAATGTATAAACTTATAACATGAAAACAAAAAACAAAAACAAACAGGCTATAAGAACATACAGTTACCATACAAAAATGTAAACAAAGAACTACAGTGTACAAACTGACAAAAAATACAAATAAAAAAACCCAATGATGTGGAGAGCAATGAAACCTATGTGGTAACAGAAGGCCATGAGGAAGAGGATGGTGACTGTTTGGGGACACTGAAACAATATTTTATTGACTTTCTATGAGGGTACTCCCTATGACGCAAGGTGCCAGTCCTACCATCCTCGAGTACAGTATGTATTTATCAGACTGACTCTGGGGGTTCTTTATAAAGGGAGAATGCTGTGAATAGGAAGAACAGGCGGCAGACATATACTCTCATTTGTAATGTTTGTTTGTTATACTTGAATAGCTTATTGAACTGTTTTCACTAATGTCCAGACTTCAGTCTAGTCCACCCCTTCCTCACAGGATTAATTGTTCATATAACAACCCAGCCAAGAACATATCACTCCCAACTGACTAAGGTCTGATTGTAATGTTCTCAACCCAGTCTTCTGGGAATAACTCTTCAACTCCCAACTGCTTATCTCAGCTCTTGTTCTCTCTTGTCGCTTCTAATAGAAAGAGCTGCTAGTTCTAGTGCTAGTGACATGATCAAACACCCCCAAGGGGGGTGGTGTTGAAGGAAGGACATGAAGCAATTTGTGTGAGAGGTTACATTAGTTATCTTCACATTCCCTAAAGAGTGAGACGAAGAGGATTCAGTCTGTTTTCATTGCATTTTCTAGGGCTTTGATAAGTTGGTTGTAATCTGTAAAACAACATAGCCTTGGTGATCTGTAAACAAGATGTATTTACTTTCTCCCAGGAAAGACCATATCTTTTCAACATCTACATCCTGCTGTTCCCAGTTTTATACACAAGGAAGTAATTTAATATCTAACAGGAGTAAAGATTGATCGTTTGCTATATTTTGCTGTTCTAATCATGGTTCATTACTAGGCCCGCTCTCAGATAAGCACATTGTTTCTTGAATAAGGATCACTAAAATTTATGTTATCTGTATAAGTAAGTGTCACTAAAAGCAGCTATTCTTTATCAATGGAAGTCAAGTTGACACCTGCTTTGGTGGCCAGTCAATCATGTGTCAGTTACGAGATCCATTTCATAACGTATAATGTGCCAAGACAATTTGCTAGTTAGCGTATTGTGATTGGTATAATATTATTAAAATGCACTCATTTTCATATGTTCATTTGCTCAATCCTTAACTGAAAAACTCATTGTTTAGAAATTAGGAGGGTGATGTAAGTATAGGCACAGTGCAAAGAGCAGTAGTGGCTGTATGACATTTGTGGAGCATGAAAATACAAACCAAAACAAAATATGTCAGGAAGGGCAGTAAAGTCCTTTTGGCACACGGAAAAAAAGAGAAAAGTTTTCTGAGGAGGAGCTGAGAGTCCTTACGTCATGAAACAAAGTTGTTTGGAGAAGCCTCAGCCAACATCAGTTAGGCGAATATCCTTAGGAAATTATATGTCTTGGCCTGCCCTTTTCAGCATGACATCCAGAAATTTGCCTAGCATTCTGGAAAAAGTGGATTGGGCTATCCCTCCAGACATTCCAACTGTAGTCTGAAAGGAACCAGAGGCTAAGTAGTGCAGAGAACACAGCACTTTCACATGTGTAGGGATAGTGGTCGCTAGATTGACGCAGGAGTCTAGCTCAGCCCTTAATTCAGCTATTAGGCCTAGGATGACCAGCAGAGTGAGACAATAACACTTTAGCACCACATCCCCTGGCATCCCAAGCAACGCGACCATGGGATTGAATATTCAGGGTCTTCTTCGTCTTGCCCATCTCCTCTGAATGTGTTCCTGCCCCTCCTCAACAACAGCCAAGTGTCACCGCATCAGGACGTGAACCACAGCAGTCATCCTGAAGCCAATCACAGGTCTCTGCAGGTCTGTGCTTTTATACAGCTCTTAGTTACTTGCTTCTACAATGGTTTGCACCTTGTAAGAAGAGGTGTAAAGTTTTTGGAGGGTCAGAAATTGCCTAAGTGCAAGGCAAAATCCTTACATCACATTATAATGTTTGCACCCACTTAGTATCCAAATCCCACCCAATTCCATGCGCTTATCTTTTTTTGAATGCATTTCAATATAATTTGAATGGCTTAACGATGGCAAAGTGCAAACTTGTTAGAGGATGCAGAATGCCAGGTGAACGCCATTCTTTACATATGCTGCATTTTTAGCAACCGGTAAATCAAACTTTATGGCTGCTAAACATGATGTATTGCAGCATTGGGGGATTTTGCAACCACAAATCACTTTGCGCATATCCTTGCGTCACCCCCTAGATGTTTCTCTTCATTAAATTACAATGCATTTAATAACGTCCCCTGTAGATGTAATGTAAGTGAACATATGTAAGTGAATTGCTTATCTGTATCGTATAAGTGAAATTTGTATAAAAATTAAATAAAGTAGTCAAACGTTTTGACAAATGCCTTCATAAGCTTAATTTAAACTTATACATTTTAAACCTAAAATATTAAACCAATAGTTGGCTAAAAAGATAATGTATCGTCCGGAAATGATCTATTAGCTACACTTCAATTTAGCTTTCATAAGTTATTATCACCCTGTGATAGAAAATCTATACAGTACACAAATACATTCAACATTCACATGGGCCACTTTTTTCAAGGCACAGTAGAAACATGAAAAAGAGAGCATTTTCTTTGGAGCCAGACCTAATTCTGAAATTTAATTCTGTAAACAAATCATAATGACATTTTTGATATTTAAAAGGACATGAAGGCACACACTGGGAGAAGACAATTTTCTCCAAGGTAAACCAGTAAATGGAAAAGTAGATGAAACAGATATATATGTAAGATTTCCATCGTTTATTTATACTGCCTGTTCATGTGCAAAATTTTGGCTTTCACATCAGAAAGTGCCTGGCAGTAGTTATGGCACAGCCTGGAAGGTATACTTTTCAAGACGCAAAAAAATATAGACAGTACCAAGGATTCAGCCAGTATGCCTGCATATACAAGCATGCATAACATGTTTTCAACACATTTTGTATTAATTCATTCGCAACATCGTGTGTAAAGACTTTTCAGACTCAGTTGTCTGATGGGCGGTCTACGCGTCTGAAAAACTTAATCGTAATCTTAGCATGTCACCCTCTAGGGCCCATTGGTATCACACATTTCTTGCTCAACAGACTAGCACATCAACTGCACAAAAATACACATGTAAATGAATAGTGCAATTATTTGTTTTTAGTGCAATTATTTGTTTTGTTCACAGTTCTGCATTCTACATAGACATTCATCATTATGCCAATTCTGGAAATATATAATGTCCAATCTCTTGTTTGCTTTTATGGCATATGTTATAAAAAGAAAAACTTACTGCAGCTTGCTGGAAAGCCCCTTTGGTGTAGGTACCTCCTCCCTTGTAGTTGATGGCTGGGATCTCCTGGTTGAGAAGTGAGCATTTGTGCTGGTGCAACTGAGGTGAGGAGATATAGTCTACTCTGGGCACCACGTTGTTTTTGGACGAAAATGTCACGATGGCCACCCTGGTAGCAGAGGGCACCACAGGGAAGTCTGACAGCAGCTTCTTCACAAACTTCAGCTCATTGATGAAGTTGGCGCTGCCCACACTGGAAGACTCATCCACCAGGAACACAAGGTCTAGGTTGTGGCTCTTCTCTCTCAGCTTCCGGACGTTGCGTTTGAAAAACTGCCCCAGCCGTTCCACTTTGCTCTCTGTGCTCTCCTGCTGCTTCATTGTCTCGGTCAACTGGAATGTCCGAGACAGATTCAGGTGTGGATACTTAAACAAGGAAAGCTGCTGAATAGGAGACCAGCAGCCAACCACCGGGAGACAAAAGCAGAATGCCAGAAGCCACTGCATTGCAGTGTTAATTCAACCAAAAGGAAGGGGGTGAAAACAAACAAACAAACGTGCAGCTTTGTTCCTTTATTCCTTGCGCAGTTTCTTTTCACTTGACAAAAAAAGTTTCTTGTGAGGCGCAAACTGTTCTGTTAGATGACAGAGAGTTCCATCTCACCTCAGGCAGTGCTTGTGTATCTGACAGAAAATGCTTTCCCCCCTCTCTTTCAAAACCATTTTAAAAGTCTTAAGAAAAAAGGGGGCAGTCACTGTGATTTTTTTCTTCCTCCTTTTTTCATGCTTGAGTTGCTCAGATTCCATGTCACCAGAGCCCCATGTCTGTCAGGCTGTCAACATTCCCAAAGAAAACATCAGCACCGCAAGCCTGATTGATCCCATATGTCTGGCATGGGTCTGCACAGACATCCACACAGCAATCCAGATACCAGAAGTGCCATTGTAATTAGAAACACTTTGTACCGCAAGCACAGGGATAAACTTCAGCTGAGGCTTTAGTTCACAACCTTACTGTTTATAAGAACTCAATTGCAGGGATATGCAATTGACTTAAATGCATTCTGATTTCAGGGGCAATAATGTATAAGCAAAACTAAGTCTTTCTATATGATTAGATGGAAGTAAAAAGAAATGAAAAATAAATGATAAATAGTTGTATTTATAAATAACCAAAGTAGCCAAAAAAAATGTCTTGTGAAAATATTTATTCTGACCTGAATATAGAATATTATTTATTCTGACACAAATAGTATATCAATCCTGAATGATTTGACAGTGGATTAAAGTTTGTGGCAGGTTTATTGATGACCAATTTTGGAGTAATTATATTTGGACTTTATCAGCACATTACACTATTTGATGATGAGGGCATTTTTCTTCCTTAAAAATAATAAAGTCTTCCATTAGGTTAGAAAATATTACTTGTACTCGGGTTTCGTCAAAACATACTTCCCCACTGTAGGAGAATTTG